>NC_141895.1:10997348-11300378 GCF_030686135.1 Camelina sativa | reverse complement strand
TAAAACCGAGAGAAAACATTGATTCGAAGCACTAAACAGCTATGTTACTCTTTCTAGGGTCAAAATATGTAACAATCCAATGCATTTGACTAATTATAAGAGTTCGGGTTGAATATTGAGTGTTTAGATACCACTTTTACCCATTTTGCCCCGAAAGAGGCTAAAGCCGAGAAAACATTGAATCTAAGCAATAAACAGCGTTGCTACTGTTTCTAGGGTCATAATGTGTGACATTCCATTGCATTTGACTAATTGTAAGAGTTTGGGATGAATTTGGAGTGTTTAGACAACACTTAAACCCGTTTTATCCCAAAACAGACTTAAATCGAGAAAACAAGCTAAAACCGAGAGAAAACATTGATTCGAAGCAATAAACAGCTATGTTACTCTTTCTAGAGTCAAAATATGTAACAATACAATGCATTTGATTAATTATAAGAGTTCGGGTTGAATATTGAGTGTTTAGATACCACTTTTACCCATTTTGTCCCGAAACAGGCTAAAACCGAGAAAACGTTGATTCTAAGTAGTAAACAGGGTTTTTACTGATTCTAGGGTCATAATATGTAACAATCCAATGCATTTGACTAATTATAAGAGTTCGGGTTGAATATTGAGTGTTTAGATACCACTTTTACCCATTTTGTCCCGAAAGAGGCTAAAGCCGAGAAAACATTGAATCTAAGCAATAAACAGCGTTGCTACTGTTTCTAGGGTCATAATGTGTGACATTCCATTGCATTTTACTAATTGTAAGAGTTTGGGATGAATTTGGAGTGTTTAGACAACACTTAAACCCGTTTTATCCCAAAACAAGCTTCAACCGAGAAAACAGGCTAAAACTGAGAGAAAACATTGATTCCAAGCAGTAAACAGCTATGTTACTCTTTCTAGGGTCAAAATATGTACCAATCCAATGCATTTTACTAATTATAAGAGTTCCGGTTGAATTTTGAGTGTTTAGATACCACTTTTACCCATTTTGTCCCGAAACAGGCTAAAACCGAGAAAACATTGATTCTAAGCAGTAAACAGGGTTGTTACTGTTTCTAGGGTCATAATGTGTGACATTCCATTGCATTTGACTAATTGTAAGAGTTTGGGATGAATTTGGAGTGTTTAGACAACACTGAAACCCGTTTTTTCCCAAAACAAACTTAAATCGAGAAAACAAGCTAAAACCGAGAGAAAACATTGATTCAAAGCAGTAAACAGCTATGTTACTCTTTCTAGAGTCAAAATATGTAACAATCCAATGCATTTGATTAATTATAAGAGTTCGGGTTGAATATTGAGTGTTTAGATACCACTTTTACCCATTTTGTCCCGAAAGAGGCTAAAGCCGAGAAAACATTGAATCTAAGCAATAAACAGCGTTGCTACTGTTTCTAGGGTCATAATGTGTGACATTCCATTGCATTTTACTAATTGTAAGAGTTTGGGATGAATTTGGAGTGTTTAGACAACACTTAAACCCGTTTTATCCCAAAACAAGCTTCAACCGAGAAAACAGGCTAAAACTGAGAGAAAACATTGATTCCAAGCAGTAAACAGCTATGTTACTCTTTCTAGGGTCAAAATATGTAACAATCCAATGCATTTTACTAATTATAAGAGTTCCGGTTGAATTTTGAGTGTTTAGATACCACTTTTACCCATTTTGTCCCGAAAGAGGCTAAAACCGAGAAAACGTTGATTCTAAGCAGTAAACAGCTTTGTTACTGTTTTTAGGGTCAGAATTTTTGACATTTCAATACATTTGACTAATTGTAAGAGTTTGGGATGAATTTGGAGTGTTTAGACAACACTTAAACCCGTTTTATCCCAAAACAGGCTTAAACCGAGAGAACAGGCTAAAACTGTGAGAAAACATTGATTCCAAGCAGTAAACAGCTATGTTACTCTTTCTAGGGTCAAAATATGTAACAATCCAATGCATTTTACTAATTATAAGAGTTCGGGTTGAATTTTGAGTGTTTAGATATCACTTTTACCCATTTTGTCCCGAAAGAGGCTAAAACCGAGAAAACGTTGATTCTAAGCAGTAAACAGGGTTGTTACTGTTTCTAGGGTCATTATGTGTGACATTCCATTGCATTTGACTAATTGTAAGAGTTTGGGATGAATTTGGAGTGTTTAGACAACACTTAAACCCGTTTTATCCCAAAACAGACTTAAATCGAGAAAACAAGCTAAAACCGAGAGAAAACATTGATTCGAAGCAGTAAACAGCTATGTTACTCTTTCTAGGGTCAAAATATGTAACAATCCAATGCATTTGACTAATTATTAGAGTTCGGGTTGAATATTGAGTGTTTAGATACCACTTTTACCCATTTTGTCCCGAAACAGGCTAAAACCGAGAAAACATTGATTCTAAGCAGTAAACAGGGTTGTTACTGTTTCTAGGGTCTTAATGTGTGACATTCCATTGCATTTGACTAATTGTAAGAGTTTGGGATGAATTTGGAGTGTTTAGACAACACTAAAACCCGTTTTTTCCCAAAACAGACTTAAATCGAGAAAACAAGCTAAAACCGAGAGAAAACATTGATTCAAAGCAGTAAACAGCTATGTTACTCTTTCTAGAGTCAAAATATGTAACAATCCAATGCATTTGATTAATTATAAGAGTTCGGGTTGAATATTGAGTGTTTAGATACCACTTTTACCCATTTTGTCCCGAAAGAGGCTAAAGCCGAGAAAACATTGAATCTAAGCAATAAACAGCGTTGCTACTGTTTCTAGGGTCATAATGTGTGACATTCCATTGCATTTTACTAATTGTAAGAGTTTGGGATGAATTTGGAGTGTTTAGACAACACTTAAACCCGTTTTATCCCAAAACAAGCTTCAACCGAGAAAACAGGCTAAAACTGAGAGAAAACATTGATTCCAAGCAGTAAACAGCTATGTTACTCTTTCTAGGGTCAAAATATGTAACAATCCAATGCATTTTACTAATTATAAGAGTTCCGGTTGAATTTTGAGTGTTTAGATACCACTTTTACCCATTTTGTCCCGAAAGAGGCTAAAACCGAGAAAACGTTGATTCTAAGCAGTAAAAAGCTTTGTTACTGTTTTAGGGTCAGAATTTTTGACATTTCAATACATTTGACTAATTGTAAGAGTTTGGGATGAATTTGGAGTGTTTAGACAACACTTAAACCCGTTTTATCCCAAAACAGGCTTAAACCGAGAGAACAGGCTAAAACTGTGAGAAAACATTGATTCCAAGCAGTAAACAGCTATGTTACTCTTTCTAGGGTCAAAATATGTAACAATCCAATGCATTTTACTAATTATAAGAGTTCGGGTTGAATTTTGAGTGTTTAGATACCACTTTTACCCATTTTGTCCCGAAACAGGCTAAAACCGAGAAAACATTGATTCTAAGCAGTAAACAGGGTTGTTACTGTTTCTAGGGTCATAATGTGTGACATTCCATTGCATTTGACTAATTGTAAGAGTTTGGCATGAATTTGGAGTGTTTAGACAACACTTAAACCCGTTTTATCCCAAAACAGACTTAAATCGAGAAAACAAGCTAAAACCGAGAGAAAACATTGATTCGAAGCAGTAAACAGCTATGTTACTCTTTCTAGGGTCAAAATATGTAACAATCCAATGCATTTGACTAATTATAAGAGTTCGGGTTGAATATTGAGTGTTTAGATACCACTTTTACCCATTTTGTCCCGAAAGAGGCTAAAGCCGAGAAAACATTGAATCTAAGCAGTAAATAGGGTTGTTACTGTTTCTAGGGTCATAATGTGTGACATTCCATTGCATTTTACTAATTGTAAGATTTCGGGATGAATTTGGAGTGTTTAGACAACACTTAAACCCGTTTTATCCCAAACCAGACTTAAATCGAGAAAACAAGCTAAAACCGAGAGAAAACATTGATTCGAAGCAGTAAACAGCTATGTTACTCTTTCTAGGGTCAAAATATGTAACAATCCAATGCATTTGACTAATTATAAGAGATCGGGTTGAATATTGAGTGTTTAGATACCACTTTTACCCATTTTGTCCCGAAAGAGGCTAAAACCGAGAAAACGTTGATTCTAAGTAGTAAACAGGGTTTTTACTGATTCTAGGGTCATAATGTGTGACATTCCATTTCATTTGACTAATTTTAAGATTTTGGGATGAATTTGGAGTGTTTAGACAACACTTAAACTCGTTTTATCCCAAAACAGACTTAAATCGAGAAAACAAGCTAAAACCGAGAGAAAACATTGATTCGAAGCAATAAACAGCTATGTTACTCTTTCTAGAGTCAAAATATGTAACAATACAATGCATTTGATTAATTATAAGAGTTCGGGTTGAATATTGAGTGTTTAGATACCACTTTTACCCATTTTGTCCCGAAACAGGCTAAAACCGAGAAAACATTGATTCTAAGCAGTAAACAGGGTTTTTACTGTTTCTAGGGTCATAATGTGTGACATTCCATTGCATTTGACTAATTGTAAGATTTCAGGATGAATTTGGAGTGTTTAGACAACACTGAAACCCGTTTTTTCCCAAAACAGACTTAAATCGAGAAAACAAGCTAAAACCGAGAGAAAACATTGATTCGAAGCAGTAAACAGCTATGTTACTCTTTCTAGAGTCAAAGTATGTAACAATCCAATGCATTTGACTAATTATTAGAGTTCGGGTTGAATATTGAGTGTTTAGATACCACTTTTACCCATTTTGTCCCGAAACAGGCTAAAACCGAGAAAACATTGATTCTAAGCAGTAAACAGGGTTGTTACTGTTTCTAGGGTCATAATGTGTGACATTCCATTGCATTTGACTAATTGTAAGTGTTTGGGATGAATTTGGAGTGTTTAGACAACACTAAAACCCGTTTTTTCCCAAAACAGACTTAAATCGAGAAAACAAGCTAAAACCGAGAGAAAACATTGATTCAAAGCAGTAAACAGCTATGTTACTCTTTCTAGAGTCAAAATATGTAACAATCCAATGCATTTGATTAATTATAAGAGTTCGGGTTGAATATTGAGTGTTTAGATACCACTTTTACCCATTTTGTCCCGAAAGAGGCTAAAGCCGAGAAAACATTGAATCTAAGCAATAAACAGCGTTGCTACTGTTTCTAGGGTCATAATGTGTGACATTCCATTGCATTTTACTAATTGTAAGAGTTTGGGATGAATTTGGAGTGTTTAGACAACACTTAAACCCGTTTTATCCCAAAACAAGCTTCAACCGAGAAAACAGGCTAAAACTGAGAGAAAACATTGATTCCAAGCAGTAAACAGCTATGTTACTCTTTCTAGGGTCAAAATATGTAACAATCCAATGCATTTTACTAATTATAAGAGTTCCGGTTGAATTTTGAGTGTTTAGATACCACTTTTACCCATTTTGTCCCGAAAGAGGCTAAAACCGAGAAAACGTTGATTCTAAGCAGTAAAAAGCTTTGTTACTGTTTTTAGGGTCAGAATTTTTGACATTTCAATACATTTGACTAATTGTAAGAGTTTGGGATGAATTTGGAGTGTTTAGACAACACTTAAACCCGTTTTATCCCAAAACAGGCTTAAACCGAGAGAACAGGCTAAAACTGTGAGAAAACATTGATTCCAAGCAGTAAACAGCTATGTTACTCTTTCTAGGGTCAAAATATGTAACAATCCAATGCATTTTACTAATTATAAGAGTTCGGGTTGAATTTTGAGTGTTTAGATACCACTTTTACCCATTTTGTCCCGAAACAGGCTAAAACCGAGAAAACATTGATTCTAAGCAGTAAACAGGGTTGTTACTGTTTCTAGGGTCATAATGTGTGACATTCCATTGCATTTGACTAATTGTAAGAGTTTGGCATGAATTTGGAGTGTTTAGACAACACTTAAACCCGTTTTATCCCAAAACAGACTTAAATCGAGAAAACAAGCTAAAACCGAGAGAAAACATTGATTCGAAGCAGTAAACAGCTATGTTACTCTTTCTAGGGTCAAAATATGTAACAATCCAATGCATTTGACTAATTATTAGAGTTCGGGTTGAATATTGAGTGTTTAGATACCACTTTTACCCATTTTGTCCCGAAACAGGCTAAAACCGAGAAAACATTGAGTCTAAGCAGTAAATAGGGTTGTTACTGTTTCTAGGGTCATAATGTGTGACATTCCATTGCATTTGACTAATTGTAAGATTTCGGGATGAATTTGGAGTGTTTAGACAACACTTAAACCCGTTTTATCCCAAACCAGACTTAAATCGAGAAAACAAGCTAAAACCGAGAGAAAACATTGATTCGAAGCAGTAAACAGCTATGTTACTCTTTCTAGGGTCAAAATATGTAACAATCCAATGCATTTGACTAATTATAAGAGATCGGGTTGAATATTGAGTGTTTAGATACCACTTTTACCCATTTTGTCCCGAAAGAGGCTAAAACCGAGAAAACGTTGATTCTAAGTAGTAAACAGGGTTTTTACTGATTCTAGGGTCATAATGTGTGACATTCCATTGCATTTGACTAATTTTATGATTTTGGGATGAATTTGGAGTGTTTAGACAACACTTAAACTCGTTTTATCCCAAAACAGACTTAAATCGAGAAAACAAGCTAAAACCGAGAGAAAACATTGATTCGAAGCAATAAACAGCTATGTTACTCTTTCTAGAGTCAAAATATGTAACAATACAATGCATTTGATTAATTATAAGAGTTCGGGTTGAATATTGAGTGTTTAGATACCACTTTTACCCATTTTGTCCCGAAACAGGCTAAAACCGAGAAAACATTGATTCTAAGCAGTAAACAGGGTTTTTACTGTTTCTAGGGTCATAATGTGTGACATTCCATTGCATTTGACTAATTGTAAGATTTCGGGGTGAATTTGGAGTGTTTAGACAACACTGAAACCCGTTTTTTCCCAAAACAGACTTAAATCGAGAAAACAAGCTAAAACCGAGAGAAAACATTGATTCGAAGCAGTAAACAGCTATGTTACTCTTTCTAGAGTCAAAGTATGTAACAATCCAATGCATTTGATTAATTATAAGAGTTCGGGTTGAATATTGAGTGTTTAGATACCACTTTTACCCATTTTGTCCCGAAAGAGGCTAAAGCCGAGAAAACATTGAATCTAAGCAATAAACAGCGTTGCTACTGTTTCTAGGGTCATAATGTGTGACATTCCATTGCATTTGACTAATTGTAAGAGTTTGGGATGAATTTGGAGTGTTTAGACAACACTTAAACCCGTTTTATCCCAAAACAGACTTAAATCGAGAAAACAAGCTAAAACCGAGAGAAAACATTGATTCGAAGCACTAAACAGCTATGTTACTCTTTCTAGGGTCAAAAAATGTAACAATCCAATGCATTTGACTAATTATAAGAGTTCGGGTTGAATATTGAGTGTTTAGATACCACTTTTACCCATTTTGCCCCGAAAGAGGCTAAAGCCGAGAAAACATTGAATCTAAGCAATAAACAGCGTTGCTACTGTTTCTAGGGTCATAATGTGTGACATTCCATTGCATTTGACTAATTGTAAGAGTTTGGGATGAATTTGGAGTGTTTAGACAACACTTAAACCCGTTTTATCCCAAAACAGACTTAAATCGAGAAAACAAGCTAAAACCGAGAGAAAACATTGATTCGAAGCACTAAACAGCTATGTTACTCTTTCTAGGGTCAAAATATGTAACAATCCAATGCATTTGACTAATTATAAGAGTTCGGGTTGAATATTGAGTGTTTAGATACCACTTTTACCCATTTTGCCCCGAAAGAGGCTAAAGCCGAGAAAACATTGAATCTAAGCAATAAACAGCGTTGCTACTGTTTCTAGGGTCATAATGTGTGACATTCCATTGCATTTTACTAATTGTAAGATTTCGGGATGAATTTGGAGTGTTTAGACAACACTGAAACCCGTTTTTTCCCAAAACAGACTTAAATCGAGAAAACAAGCTAAAACCGAGAGAAAACATTGATTCGAAGCAGTAAACAGCTATGTTACTCTTTCTAGAGTCAAAGTATGTAACAATCCAATGCATTTGACTAATTATTAGAGTTCGGGTTGAATATTGAGTGTTTAGATACCACTTTTACCCATTTTGCCCCGAAAGAGGCTAAAGCCGAGAAAACATTGAATCTAAGCAATAAACAGCGTTGCTACTGTTTCTAGGGTCATAATGTGTGACATTCCATTGCATTTTACTAATTGTAAGATTTCGGGATGAATTTGGAGTGTTTAGACAACACTGAAACCCGTTTTTTCCCAAAACAGACTTAAATCGAGAAAACAAGCTAAAACCGAGAGAAAACATTGATTCGAAGCAGTAAACAGCTATGTTACTCTTTCTAGAGTCAAAGTATGTAACAATCCAATGCATTTGACTAATTATTAGAGTTCGGGTTGAATATTGAGTGTTTAGATACCACTTTTACCCATTTTGTCCCGAAACAGGCTAAAACCGAGAAAACATTGATTCTAAGCAGTAAACAGGGTTGTTACTGTTTCTAGGGTCATAATGTGTGACATTCCATTGCATTTGACTAATTGTAAGAGTTTGGGATGAATTTGGAGTGTTTAGACAACACTAAAACCCGTTTTTTCCCAAAACAGACTTAAATCGAGAAAACAAGCTAAAACCGAGAGAAAACATTGATTCAAAGCAGTAAACAGCTATGTTACTCTTTCTAGAGTCAAAATATGTAACAATCCAATGCATTTGATTAATTATAAGAGTTCGGGTTGAATATTGAGTGTTTAGATACCACTTTTACCCATTTTGTCCCGAAACAGGCTAAAACCGAGAAAACATTGATTCTAAGCAGTAAACAGGGTTTTTACTGTTTCTAGGGTCATAATGTGTGACATTCCATTGCATTTGACTAATTGTAAGATTTCGGGGTGAATTTGGAGTGTTTAGACAACACTGAAACCCGTTTTTTTCCCAAAACAGACTTAAATCGAGAAAACAAGCTAAAACCGAGAGAAAACATTGATTCGAAGCAGTAAACAGCTATGTTACTCTTTCTAGGGTCAAAATATGTAACAATGCAATGCATTTTACTAATTATAAGAGTTCCGGTTGAATTTTGAGTGTTTAGATACCACTTTTACCCATTTTGTCCCGAAACAGGCTAAAACCGAGAAAACATTGATTCTAAGCAGTAAACAGGGTTGTTACTGTTTCTAGGGTCATAATGTGTGACATTTCATTGCATTTGACTAATTGTAAGAGTTTGGGATGAATTTGGAGTGTTTAGACAACACTTAAACCCGTTTTATCCCAAAACAAGCTTCAACCGAGAAAACAGGCTAAAATTGAGAGAAAACATTGATTCCAAGCAGTAAACAGCTAGGTTACTCTTTCTAGAGTCAAAATATGTACCAATCCAATGCATTTTACTAATTATAAGAGTTCCGGTTGAATTTTGAGTGTTTAGATACCACTTTTACCCATTTTGTCCCGAAACAGGCTAAAACCGAGAAAACATTGATTCTAAGCAGTAAACAGGGTTGTTACTGTTTCTAGGGTCATAATGTGTGACATTCCATTGCATTTGACTAATTGTAAGAGTTTGGGATGAATTTGGAGTGTTTAGACAACACTGAAACCCGTTTTTTCCCAAAACAGACTTAAATCGAGAAAACAAGCTAAAACCGAGAGAAAACATTGATTCGAAGCAGTAAACAGCTATGTTACTCTTTCTAGGGTCAAAATATGTAACAATCCAATGCATTTGACTAATTATAAGAGATCGGGTTGAATATTGAGTGTTTAGATACCACTTTTACCCATTTTGTCCCGAAAGAGGCTAAAACCGAGAAAACGTTGATTCTAAGTAGTAAACAGGGTTTTTACTGATTCTAGGGTCATAATGTGTGACATTCCATTGCATTTGACTAATTTTAAGATTTTGGGATGAATTTGGAGTGTTTAGACAACACTTAAACTCGTTTTATCCCAAAACAGACTTAAATCGAGAAAACAAGCTAAAACCGAGAGAAAACATTGATTCGAAGCAATAAACAGCTATGTTACTCTTTCTAGAGTCAAAATATGTAACAATACAATGCATTTGATTAATTATAAGAGTTCGGGTTGAATATTGAGTGTTTAGATACCACTTTTACCCATTTTGTCCCGAAACAGGCTAAAACCGAGAAAACATTGATTCTAAGCAGTAAACAGGGTTTTTACTGTTTCTAGGGTCATAATGTGTGACATTCCATTGCATTTTACTAATTGTAAGAGTTTGGGATGAATTTGGAGTGTTTAGACAACACTTAAACCCGTTTTATCCCAAAACAAGCTTCAACCGAGAAAACAGGCTAAAACTGAGAGAAAACATTGATTCCAAGCAGTAAACAGCTATGTTACTCTTTCTAGGGTCAAAATATGTAACAATCCAATGCATTTTACTAATTATAAGAGTTCCGGTTGAATTTTGAGTGTTTAGATACCACTTTTACCCATTTTGTCCCGAAAGAGGCTAAAACCGAGAAAACGTTGATTCTAAGCAGTAAAAAGCTTTGTTACTGTTTTTAGGGTCAGAATTTTTGACATTTCAATACATTTGACTAATTGTAAGAGTTTGGGATGAATTTGGAGTGTTTAGACAACACTTAAACCCGTTTTATCCCAAAACAGGCTTAAACCGAGAGAACAGACTAAAACTGTGAGAAAACATTGATTCCAAGCAGTAAACAGCTATGTTACTCTTTCTAGGGTCAAAATACGTAACAATCCAATGCATTTTACTAATTATAAGAGTTCGGGTTGAATTTTGAGTGTTTAGATACCACTTTTACCCATTTTGTCCCGAAACAGGCTAAAACCGAGAAAACATTGATTCTAAGCAGTAAACAGGGTTGTTACTGTTTCTAGGGTCAGAATGTGTGACATTCCATTGCATTTGACTAATTGTAAGAGTTTGGGATGAATTTGGAGTGTTTAGACAACACTTAAACCCGTTTTATCCCAAAACAGGCTTAAACCGAGAGAACAGGCTAAAACTGTGAGAAAACATTGATTCCAAGCAGTAAACAGCTATGTTACTCTTTCTAGGGTCAAAATATGTAACAATCCAATGCATTTGACTAATTATAAGAGATCGGGTTGAATATTGAGTGTTTAGATACCACTTTTACCCATTTTGTCCCGAAAGAGGCTAAAACCGAGAAAACGTTGATTCTAAGCAGTAAACAGGGTTGTTACTGTTTCTAGGGTCATAATGTGTGACATTCCATTGCATTTGACTAATTGTAAGATTTCGGGATGAATTTGGAGTGTTTAGACAACACTTAAACCCGTTTTATCCCAAACCAGACTTAAATCGAGAAAACAAGCTAAAACCGAGAGAAAACATTGATTCGAAGCAGTAAACAGCTATGTTACTCTTTCTAGGGTCAAAATATGTAACAATCCAATGCATTTGACTAATTATAAGAGATCGGGTTGAATATTGAGTGTTTAGATACCACTTTTACCCATTTTGTCCCGAAAGAGGCTAAAACCGAGAAAACGTTGATTCTAAGTAGTAAACAGGGTTTTTACTGATTCTAGGGTCATAATGTGTGACATTCCATTGCATTTGACTAATTTTAAGATTTTGGGATGAATTTGGAGTGTTTAGACAACACTTAAACTCGTTTTATCCCAAAACAGACTTAAATCGAGAAAACAAGCTAAAACCGAGAGAAAACATTGATTCGAAGCAATAAACAGCTATGTTACTCTTTCTAGAGTCAAAATATGTAACAATACAATGCATTTGATTAATTATAAGAGTTCGGGTTGAATATTGAGTGTTTAGATACCACTTTTACCCATTTTGTCCCGAAACAGGCTAAAACCGAGAAAACATTGATTCTAAGCAGTAAACAGGATTTTTACTGTTTCTAGGGTCATAATGTGTGACATTCCATTGCATTTGACTAATTGTAAGATTTCAGGATGAATTTGGAGTGATTAGACAACACTGAAACCCGTTTTTTCCCAAAACAGACTTAAATCGAGAAAACAAGCTAAAACCGAGAGAAAACATTGATTCGAAGCAGTAAACAGCTATGTTACTCTTTCTAGAGTCAAAGTTTGTAACAATCCAATGCATTTGATTAATTATAAGAGTTCGGGTTGAATATTGAGTGTTTAGATACCACTTTTACCCATTTTGTCCTGAAAGAGGCTAAAGCCGAGAAAACATTGAATCTAAGCAATAAACAGCGTTGCTACTGTTTCTAGGGTCATAATGTGTGACATTCCATTGCATTTGACTAATTGTAAGAGTTTGGGATGAATTTGGAGTGTTTAGACAACACTTAAACCCGTTTTATCCCAAAACAGACTTAAATCGAGAAAACAAGCTAAAACCGAGAGAAAACATTGATTCGAAGCACTAAACAGCTATGTTACTCTTTCTAGGGTCAAAATATGTAACAATCCAATGCATTTGACTAATTAAAAGAGTTCGGGTTGAATATTGAGTGTTTAGATACCACTTTTACCCATTTTGTCCCGAAAGAGGCTAAAGCCGAGAAAACATTGAATCTAAGCAATAAACAGCGTTGCTACTGTTTCTAGGGTCATAATGTGTGACATTCCATTGCATTTTACTAATTGTAAGAGTTTGGGATGAATTTGGAGTGTTTAGACAACACTTAAACCCGTTTTATCCCAAAACAAGCTTCAACCGAGAAAACAGGCTAAAACTGAGAGAAAACATTGATTCCAAGCAGTAAACAGCTATGTTACTCTTTCTAGGGTCAAAATATGTACCAATCCAATGCATTTTACTAATTATAAGAGTTCCGGTTGAATTTTGAGTGTTTAGATACCACTTTTACCCATTTTGTCCCGAAAGAGGCTAAAACCGAGAAAACGTTGATTCTAAGCAGTAAACAGCTTTGTTACTGTTTCTAGGGTCAGAATTTTTGACATTTCAATACATTTGACTAATTGTAAGAGTTTGGGATGAATTTGGAGTGTTTAGACAACACTTAAACCCGTTTTATCCCAAAACAGGCTTAAACCGAGAGAACAGGCTAAAACTGTGAGAAAACATTGATTCCAAGCAGTAAACAGCTATGTTACTCTTTCTAGGGTCAAAATATGTAACAATCCAATGCATTTTACTAATTATAAGAGTTCGGGTTGAATTTTGAGTGTTTAGATACCACTTTTACCCATTTTGTCCCGAAAGAGGCTAAAACCGAGAAAACGTTGATTCTAAGCAGTAAACAGCTTTGTTACTGTTTCTAGGGTCAGAATTTTTGACATTTCAATACATTTGACTAATTGTAAGAGTTTGGGATGAATTTGGAGTGTTTAGACAACACTTAAACCCGTTTTATCCCAAAACAGGCTTAAACCGAGAGAACAGACTAAAACTGTGAGAAAACATTGATTCCAAGCAGTAAACAGCTATGTTACTCTTTCTAGGGTCAAAATACGTAACAATCCAATGCATTTTACTAATTATAAGAGTTCGGGTTGAATTTTGAGTGTTTAGATACCACTTTTACCCATTTTGTCCCGAAACAGGCTAAAACCGAGAAAACATTGATTCTAAGCAGTAAACAGGGTTGTTACTGTTTCTAGGGTCAGAATGTGTGACATTCCATTGCATTTGACTAATTGTAAGAGTTTGGGATGAATTTGGAGTGTTTAGACAACACTTAAACCCGTTTTATCCCAAAACAGGCTTAAACCGAGAGAACAGGCTAAAACTGTGAGAAAACATTGATTCCAAGCAGTAAACAGCTATGTTACTCTTTCTAGGGTCAAAATATGTAACAATCCAATGCATTTGACTAATTATAAGAGATCGGGTTGAATATTGAGTGTTTAGATACCACTTTTACCCATTTTGTCCCGAAAGAGGCTAAAACCGAGAAAACGTTGATTCTAAGCAGTAAACAGGGTTGTTACTGTTTCTAGGGTCATAATGTGTGACATTCCATTGCATTTGACTAATTGTAAGAGTTTGGGATGAATTTGGAGTGTTTAGACAACACTTAAACCCGTTTTATCCCAAAACAGACTTAAATCAAGAAAACAAGCTAAAACCGAGAGAAAACATTGATTCGAAGCAGTAAACAGCTATGTTACTCTTTCTAAGGTCAAAATATGTAACAATCCAATGCATTTGACTAATTATTAGAGTTCGGGTTGAATATTGAGTGTTTAGATACCACTTTTACCCATTTTGTCCCCAAACAGGCTAAAACCGAGAAAACATTGATTCTAAGCAGTAAACAGGGTTGTTACTGTTTCTAGGGTCATAATGTGTGACATTCCATTGCATTTGACTAATTGTAAGAGTTTGGGATGAATTTGGAGTGTTTAGACAACACTGAAACCCGTTTTTTCCCAAAACAGACTTAAATCGAGAAAACAAGCTAAAACCGAGAGAAAACATTGATTTGAAGCAGTAAACAGCTATGTTACTCTTTCTAGAGTCAAAATATGTAACAATCCAATGCATTTGATTAATTATAAGAGTTCGGGTTAAATATTGAGTGTTTAGATACCACTTTTACCCATTTTGTCCCGAAAGAGGCTAAAGCCGAGAAAACATTGAATCTAAGCAATAAACAGCGTTGCTACTGTTTCTAGGGTCATAATGTGTGACATTCCATTGCATTTGACTAATTGTAAGAGTTTGGCATGAATTTGGAGTGTTTAGACAACACTTAAACCCGTTTTATCCCAAAACAGACTTAAATCGAGAAAACAAGCTAAAACCGAGAGAAAACATTGATTCGAAGCACTAAACAGCTATGTTACTCTTTCTAGGGTCAAAATATGTAACAATCCAATGCATTTGACTAATTATAAGAGTTCGGGTTGAATATTGAGTGTTTAGATACCACTTTTACCCATTTTGCCCCGAAAGAGGCTAAAGCCGAGAAAACATTGAATCTAAGCAATAAACAGCGTTGCTACTGTTTCTAGGGTCATAATGTGTGACATTCCATTGCATTTTACTAATTGTAAGAGTTTGGGATGAATTTGGAGTGTTTAGACAACACTTAAACCCGTTTTATCCCAAAACAAGCTTCAACCGAGAAAACAGGCTAAAACTGAGAGAAAACATTGATTCCAAGCAGTAAACAGCTATGTTACTCTTTCTAGGGTCAAAATATGTACCAATCCAATGCATTTTACTAATTATAAGAGTTCCGGTTGAATTTTGAGTGTTTAGATACCACTTTTACCCATTTTGTCCCGAAACAGGCTAAAACCGAGAAAACATTGATTCTAAGCAGTAAACAGGGTTGTTACTGTTTCTAGGGTCATAATGTGTGACATTCCATTGCATTTGACTAATTGTAAGAGTTTGGGATGAATTTGGAGTGTTTAGACAACACTTAAACTCGTTTTATCCCAAAACAGACTTAAATCGAGAAAACAAGCTAAAACCGAGAGAAAACATTGATTCGAAGCAATAAACAGCTATGTTACTCTTTCTAGAGTCAAAATATGTAACAATCCAATGCATTTGACTAATTATTAGAGTTCGGGTTGAATATTGAGTGTTTAGATACCACTTTTACCCATTTTGTCCCGAAACAGGCTAAAACAGAGAAAACATTGAGTCTAAGCAGTAAATAGGGTTGTTACTGTTTCTAGGGTCATAATGTGTGACATTCCATTGCATTTGACTAATTGTAAGAGTTTGGGATGAATTTGGAGTGTTTAGACAACACTTAAACCCGTTTTTTCCCAAAACAGACTTAAATCGAGAAAACAAGCTAAAACCGAGAGAAAACATTGATTTGAAGCAGTAAACAGCTATGTTACTCTTTCTAGAGTCAAAATATGTAACAATCCAATGCATTTGACTAATTATTAGAGTTCGGGTTGAATATTGAGTGTTTAGATACCACTTTTACCCATTTTGTCCCGAAACAGGCTAAAACAGAGAAAACATTGAGTCTAAGCAGTAAATAGGGTTGTTACTGTTTCTAGGGTCATAATGTGTGACATTCCATTGCATTTGACTAATTGTAAGATTTCGGGATGAATTTGGAGTGTTTAGACAACACTTAAACTCGTTTTATCCCAAAACAGACTTAAATCGAGAAAACAAGCTAAAACCGAGAGAAAACATTGATTCGAAGCAATAAACAGCTATGTTACTCTTTCTAGAGTCAAAATATGTAACAATCCAATGCATTTGATTAATTATAAGAGTTCGGGTTGAATATTGAGTGTTTAGATACCACTTTTACCCATTTTGTCCCGAAACAGGCTAAAACCGAGAAAACATTGATTCTAAGCAGTAAACAGGGTTGTTACTGTTTCTAGGGTCATAATGTGTGACATTCCATTGCATTTGACTAATTTTAAGATTTTGGGATGAATTTGGAGTGTTTAGACAACACTTAAACTCGTTTTATCCCAAAACAGACTTAAATCGAGAAAACAAGCTAAAACCGAGAGAAAACATTGATTCGAAGCAATAAACAGCTATGTTACTCTTTCTAGAGTCAAAATATGTAACAATCCAATGCATTTGATTAATTATAAGAGTTCGGGTTGAATATTGAGTGTTTAGATACCACTTTTACCCATTTTGTCCCGAAACAGGCTAAAACCGAGAAAACATTGATTCTAAGCAGTAAACAGGGTTGTTACTGTTTCTAGGGTCATAATGTGTGACATTCCATTGCATTTGACTAATTGTAAGATTTCGGGATGAATTTGGAGTGTTTAGACAACACTGAAACCCGTTTTTTCCCAAAACAGACTTAAATCGAGAAAACAAGCTAAAACCGAGAGAAAACATTGATTCGAAGCAGTAAACAGCTATTTTACTCTTTCTAGAGTCAAAGTATGTAACAATCCAATGCATTTGATTAATTATAAGAGTTCGGGTTGAATATTGAGTGTTTAGATACCACTTTTACCCATTTTGTCCCGAAAGAGGCTAAAGCCGAGAAAACATTGAATCTAAGCAATAAACAGCGTTGCTACTGTTTCTAGGGTCATAATGTGTGACATTCCATTGCATTTTACTAATTGTAAGAGTTTGGGATGAATTTGGAGTGTTTAGACAACACTTAAACCCGTTTTATCCCAAAACAAGCTTCAACCGAGAAAACAGGCTAAAACTGAGAGAAAACATTGATTCCAAGCAGTAAACAGCTATGTTACTCTTTCTAGGGTCCAAATATGTACCAATCCAATGCATTTTACTAATTATAAGAGTTCCGGTTGAATTTTGAGTGTTTAGATACCACTTTTACCCATTTTGTCCCGAAACAGGCTAAAACCGAGAAAACATTGATTCTAAGCAGTAAACAAGGTTGTTACTGTTTCTAGGGTCATAATGTGTGACATTCCATTGCATTTGACTAATTGTAAGAGTTTGGGATGAATTTGGAGTGTTTAGACAACACTGAAACCCGTTTTTTCCCAAAACAAACTTAAATCGAGAAAACAAGCTAAAACCGAGAGAAAACATTGATTCAAAGCAGTAAACAGCTATGTTACTCTTTCTAGAGTCAAAATATGTAACAATCCAATGCATTTGATTAATTATAAGAGTTCGGGTTGAATATTGAGTGTTTAGATACCACTTTTACCCATTTTGTCCCGAAAGAGGCTAAAGCCGAGAAAACATTGAATCTAAGCAATAAACAGCGTTGCTACTGTTTCTAGGGTCATAATGTGTGACATTCCATTGTATTTTACTAATTGTAAGAGTTTGGGATGAATTTGGAGTGTTTAGACAACACTTAAACCCGTTTTATCCCAAAACAAGCTTCAACCGAGAAAACAGGCTAAAACTGAGAGAAAACATTGATTCCAAGCAGTAAACAGCTATGTTACTCTTTCTAGGGTCAAAATATGTAACAATCCAATGCATTTTACTAATTATAAGAGTTCCGGTTGAATTTTGAGTGTTTAGATACCACTTTTACCCATTTTGTCCCGAAAGAGGCTAAAACCGAGAAAACGTTGATTCTAAGCAGTAAACAGCTTTGTTACTGTTTTTAGGGTCAGAATTTTTGACATTTCAATACATTTGACTAATTGTAAGAGTTTGGGATGAATTTGGAGTGTTTAGACAACACTTAAACCCGTTTTATCCCAAAACAAGCTTAAACCGAGAGAACAGGCTAAAACTGTGAGAAAACATTGATTCCAAGCAGTAAACAGCTATGTTACTCTTTCTAGGGTCAAAATATGTAACAATCCAATGCATTTTACTAATTATAAGAGTTCGGGTTGAATTTTGAGTGTTTAGATATCACTTTTACCCATTTTGTCCCGAAAGAGGCTAAAACCGAGAAAACGTTGATTCTAAGCAGTAAACAGGGTTGTTACTGTTTCTAGGGTCATAATGTGTGACATTCCATTGCATTTGACTAATTGTAAGAGTTTGGGATGAATTTGGAGTGTTTAGACAACACTTAAACCCGTTTTATCCCAAAACAGACTTAAATCGAGAAAACAAGCTAAAACCGAGAGAAAACATTGATTCGAAGCAGTAAACAGCTATGTTACTCTTTCTAGGGTCAAAATATGTAACAATCCAATGCATTTGACTAATTATTAGAGTTCGGGTTGAATATTGAGTGTTTAGATACCACTTTTACCCATTTTGTCCCGAAACAGGCTAAAACCGAGAAAACATTGATTCTAAGCAGTAAACAGGGTTGTTACTGTTTCTAGGGTCATAATGTGTGACATTCCATTGCATTTGACTAATTGTAAGAGTTTGGGATGAATTTGGAGTGTTTAGACAACACTTAAACCCGTTTTATCCCAAAACAAGCTTAACCTAGGAAACATGCTAAAACTGAGAGAAAACATTGATTCCAAGCAGTAAACAGCTATGTTACTCTTTCTAGGGTCAAAATATGTAACAATCCAATGCATTTTACTAATTATAAGAGTTCGGGTTGAATTTTGAGTGTTTAGATACCACTTTTACCCATTTTGTCCCAAAACATGCTAAAACCGAGAAAACATTGATTCTAAGCAGTAAACAGGGTTGTTACTGTTTCTAGGGTCATAATGTGTGACATTCCATTGCATTTGACTAATTGTAAGAGTTTGGGATGAATTTGGAGTGTTTAGACAACACTTAAACCCGTTTTATCCCAAAACAGACTTAAATCGAGAAAACAAGCTAAAACCGAGAGAAAACATTGATTCGAAGCAGTAAACAGCTATGTTACTCTTTCTAGGGTCAAAATATGTAACAATCCAATGCATTTGACTAATTATTAGAGTTCGGGTTGAATATTGAGTGTTTAGATACCACTTTTACCCATTTTGTCCCGAAACAGGCTAAAACCGAGAAAACATTGATTCTAAGCAGTAAACAGGGTTGTTACTGTTTCTAGGGTCATAATGTGTGACATTCCATTGCATTTGACTAATTGTAAGAGTTTGGGATGAATTTGGAGTGTTTAGACAACACTAAAACCCGTTTTTTCCCAAAACAGACTTAAATCGAGAAAACAAGCTAAAACCGAGAGAAAACATTGATTCAAAGCAGTAAACAGCTATGTTACTCTTTCTAGAGTCAAAATATGTAACAATCCAATGCATTTGATTAATTATAAGAGTTCGGGTTGAATATTGAGTGTTTAGATACCACTTTTACCCATTTTGTCCCGAAAGAGGCTAAAGCCGAGAAAACATTGAATCTAAGCAATAAACAGCGTTGCTACTGTTTCTAGGGTCATAATGTGTGACATTCCATTGCATTTTACTAATTGTAAGAGTTTGGGATGAATTTGGAGTGTTTAGACAACACTTAAACCCGTTTTATCCCAAAACAAGCTTCAACCGAGAAAACAGGCTAAAACTGAGAGAAAACATTGATTCCAAGCAGTAAACAGCTATGTTACTCTTTCTAGGGTCAAAATATGTAACAATCCAATGCATTTTACTAATTATAAGAGTTCCGGTTGAATTTTGAGTGTTTAGATACCACTTTTACCCATTTTGTCCCGAAAGAGGCTAAAACCGAGAAAACGTTGATTCTAAGCAGTAAAAAGCTTTGTTACTGTTTTTAGGGTCAGAATTTTTGACATTTCAATACATTTGACTAATTGTAAGAGTTTGGGATGAATTTGGAGTGTTTAGACAACACTTAAACCCGTTTTATCCCAAAACAGGCTTAAACCGAGAGAACAGGCTAAAACTGTGAGAAAACATTGATTCCAAGCAGTAAACAGCTATGTTACTCTTTCTAGGGTCAAAATATGTAACAATCCAATGCATTTTACTAATTATAAGAGTTCGGGTTGAATTTTGAGTGTTTAGATACCACTTTTACCCATTTTGTCCCGAAAGAGGCTAAAGCCGAGAAAACATTGAATCTAAGCAATAAACAGCGTTGCTACTGTTTCTAGGGTCATAATGTGTGACATTTCAATACATTTTACTAATTGTAAGAGTTTGGGATGAATTTGGAGTGTTTAGACAACACTTAAACCCGTTTTATCCCAAAACAAGCTTCAACCGAGAAAACAGGCTAAAACTGAGAGAAAACATTGATTCCAAGCAGTAAACAGCTATGTTACTCTTTCTAGGGTCAAAATATGTAACAATCCAATGCATTTTACTAATTATAAGAGTTCCGGTTGAATTTTGAGTGTTTAGATACCACTTTTACCCATTTTGTCCCGAAAGAGGCTAAAACCGAGAAAACGTTGATTCTAAGCAGTAAAAAGCTTTGTTACTGTTTTTAGGGTCAGAATTTTTGACATTTCAATACATTTGACTAATTGTAAGAGTTTGGGATGAATTTGGAGTGTTTAGACAACACTTAAACCCGTTTTATCCCAAAACAGGCTTAAACCGAGAGAACAGGCTAAAACTGTGAGAAAACATTGATTCCAAGCAGTAAACAGCTATGTTACTCTTTCTAGGGTCAAAATATGTAACAATCCAATGCATTTTACTAATTATAAGAGTTCGGGTTGAATTTTGAGTGTTTAGATACCACTTTTACCCATTTTGTCCCGAAACAGGCTAAAACCGAGAAAACATTGATTCTAAGCAGTAAACAGGGTTGTTACTGTTTCTAGGGTCATAATGTGTGACATTCCATTGCATTTGACTAATTGTAAGAGTTTGGCATGAATTTGGAGTGTTTAGACAACACTTAAACCCGTTTTATCCCAAAACAGACTTAAATCGAGAAAACAAGCTAAAACCGAGAGAAAACATTGATTCGAAGCAGTAAACAGCTATGTTACTCTTTCTAGGGTCAAAATATGTAACAATCCAATGCATTTGACTAATTATTAGAGTTCGGGTTGAATATTGAGTGTTTAGATACCACTTTTACCCATTTTGTCCCGAAACAGGCTAAAACCGAGAAAACATTGAGTCTAAGCAGTAAATAGGGTTGTTACTGTTTCTAGGGTCATAATGTGTGACATTCCATTGCATTTGACTAATTGTAAGATTTCGGGATGAATTTGGAGTGTTTAGACAACACTTAAACCCGTTTTATCCCAAACCAGACTTAAATCGAGAAAACAAGCTAAAACCGAGAGAAAACATTGATTCGAAGCAGTAAACAGCTATGTTACTCTTTCTAGGGTCAAAATATGTAACAATCCAATGCATTTGACTAATTATAAGAGATCGGGTTGAATATTGAGTGTTTAGATACCACTTTTACCCATTTTGTCCCGAAAGAGGCTAAAACCGAGAAAACGTTGATTCTAAGTAGTAAACAGGGTTTTTACTGATTCTAGGGTCATAATGTGTGACATTCCATTGCATTTGACTAATTTTAAGATTTTGGGATGAATTTGGAGTGTTTAGACAACACTTAAACTCGTTTTATCCCAAAACAGACTTAAATCGAGAAAACAAGCTAAAACCGAGAGAAAACATTGATTCGAAGCAATAAACAGCTATGTTACTCTTTCTAGAGTCAAAATATGTAACAATACAATGCATTTGATTAATTATAAGAGTTCGGGTTGAATATTAAGTGTTTAGATACCACTTTTACCCATTTTGTCCCGAAACAGGCTAAAACCGAGAAAACATTGATTCTAAGCAGTAAACAGGGTTTTTACTGTTTCTAGGGTCATAATGTGTGACATTCCATTGCATTTGACTAATTGTAAGATTTCGGGATGAATTTGGAGTGTTTAGACAACACTTAAACCCGTTTTATCCCAAAACAGGCTTAAACCGAGAGAACAGGCTAAAACTGTGAGAAAACATTGATTCCAAGCAGTAAACAGCTATGTTACTCTTTCTAGGGTCAAAATATGTAACAATCCAATGCATTTGACTAATTATAAGAGATCGGGTTGAATATTGAGTGTTTAGATACCACTTTTACCCACTTTGTCCCGAAAGAGGCTAAAACCGAGAAAACGTTGATTCTAAGCAGTAAACAGGGTTGTTACTGTTTCTAGGGTCATAATGTGTGACATTCCATTGCATTTGACTAATTGTAAGAGTTTGGGATGAATTTGGAGTGTTTAGACAACACTTAAACCCATTTTATCCCAAAACAGACTTAAATCAAGAAAACAAGCTAAAACCGAGAGAAAACATTGATTCGAAGCAGTAAACAGCTATGTTACTCTTTCTAAGGTCAAAATATGTAACAATCCAATGCATTTGACTAATTATTAGAGTTCGGGTTGAATATTGAGTGTTTAGATACCACTTTTACCCATTTTGTCCCGAAACAGGCTAAAACCGAGAAAACATTGATTCTAAGCAGTAAACAGGGTTGTTACTGTTTCTAGGGTCATAATGTGTGACATTCCATTGCATTTGACTAATTGTAAGAGTTTGGGATGAATTTGGAGTGTTTAGACAACACTTAAACCCGTTTTATCCCAAAACAGACTTAAATCAAGAAAACAAGCTAAAACCGAGAGAAAACATTGATTCCAAGCAGTAAACAGCTATGTTACTCTTTCTAGGGTCAAAATATGTACCAATCCAATGCATTTTACTAATTATAAGAGTTCCGGTTGAATTTTGAGTGTTTAGATACCACTTTTACCCATTTTGTCCCGAAAGAGGCTAAAGCCGAGAAAACATTGAATCTAAGCAATAAACAGCGTTGCTACTGTTTCTAGGGTCATAATGTGTGACATTTCAATACATTTTACTAATTGTAAGAGTTTGGGATGAATTTGGAGTGTTTAGACAACACTTAAACCCGTTTTATCCCAAAACAAGCTTCAACCGAGAAAACAGGCTAAAACTGAGAGAAAACATTGATTCCAAGCAGTAAACAGCTATGTTACTCTTTCTAGGGTCAAAATATGTAACAATCCAATGCATTTTACTAATTATAAGAGTTCCGGTTGAATTTTGAGTGTTTAGATACCACTTTTACCCATTTTGTCCCGAAAGAGGCTAAAACCGAGAAAACGTTGATTCTAAGCAGTAAAAAGCTTTGTTACTGTTTTTAGGGTCAGAATTTTTGACATTTCAATACATTTGACTAATTGTAAGAGTTTGGGATGAATTTGGAGTGTTTAGACAACACTTAAACCCGTTTTATCCCAAAACAGGCTTAAACCGAGAGAACAGGCTAAAACTGTGAGAAAACATTGATTCCAAGCAGTAAACAGCTATGTTACTCTTTCTAGGGTCAAAATATGTAACAATCCAATGCATTTTACTAATTATAAGAGTTCGGGTTGAATTTTGAGTGTTTAGATACCACTTTTACCCATTTTGTCCCGAAACAGGCTAAAACCGAGAAAACATTGATTCTAAGCAGTAAACAGGGTTGTTACTGTTTCTAGGGTCATAATGTGTGACATTCCATTGCATTTGACTAATTGTAAGAGTTTGGCATGAATTTGGAGTGTTTAGACAACACTTAAACCCGTTTTATCCCAAAACAGACTTAAATCGAGAAAACAAGCTAAAACCGAGAGAAAACATTGATTCGAAGCAGTAAACAGCTATGTTACTCTTTCTAGGGTCAAAATATGTAACAATCCAATGCATTTGACTAATTATTAGAGTTCGGGTTGAATATTGAGTGTTTAGATACCACTTTTACCCATTTTGTCCCGAAACAGGCTAAAACCGAGAAAACATTGAGTCTAAGCAGTAAATAGGGTTGTTACTGTTTCTAGGGTCATAATGTGTGACATTCCATTGCATTTGACTAATTGTAAGATTTCGGGATGAATTTGGAGTGTTTAGACAACACTTAAACCCGTTTTATCCCAAACCAGACTTAAATCGAGAAAACAAGCTAAAACCGAGAGAAAACATTGATTCGAAGCAGTAAACAGCTATGTTACTCTTTCTAGGGTCAAAATATGTAACAATCCAATGCATTTGACTAATTATAAGAGTTCCGGTTGAATTTTGAGTGTTTAGATACCACTTTTACCCATTTTGTCCCGAAAGAGGCTAAAACCGAGAAAACGTTGATTCTAAGTAGTAAACAGGGTTTTTACTGATTCTAGGGTCATAATGTGTGACATTCCATTGCATTTGACTAATTTTAAGATTTTGGGATGAATTTGGAGTGTTTAGACAACACTTAAACTCGTTTTATCCCAAAACAGACTTAAATCGAGAAAACAAGCTAAAACCGAGAGAAAACATTGATTCGAAGCAATAAACAGCTATGTTACTCTTTCTAGAGTCAAAATATGTAACAATACAATGCATTTGATTAATTATAAGAGTTCGGGTTGAATATTGAGTGTTTAGATACCACTTTTACCCATTTTGTCCCGAAACAGGCTAAAACCGAGAAAACATTGATTCTAAGCAGTAAACAGGGTTTTTACTGTTTCTAGGGTCATAATGTGTGACATTCCATTGCATTTGACTAATTGTAAGATTTCGGGATGAATTTGGAGTGTTTAGACAACACTTAAACCCGTTTTATCCCAAAACAGGCTTAAACCGAGAGAACAGGCTAAAACTGTGAGAAAACATTGATTCCAAGCAGTAAACAGCTATGTTACTCTTTCTAGGGTCAAAATATGTAACAATCCAATGCATTTGACTAATTATAAGAGATCGGGTTGAATATTGAGTGTTTAGATACCACTTTTACCCATTTTGTCCCGAAAGAGGCTAAAACCGAGAAAACGTTGATTCTAAGCAGTAAACAGGGTTGTTACTGTTTCTAGGGTCATAATGTGTGACATTCCATTGCATTTGACTAATTGTAAGAGTTTGGGATGAATTTGGAGTGTTTAGACAACACTTAAACCCATTTTATCCCAAAACAGACTTAAATCAAGAAAACAAGCTAAAACCGAGAGAAAACATTGATTCGAAGCAGTAAACAGCTATGTTACTCTTTCTAAGGTCAAAATATGTAACAATCCAATGCATTTGACTAATTATTAGAGTTCGGGTTGAATATTGAGTGTTTAGATACCACTTTTACCCATTTTGTCCCGAAACAGGCTAAAACCGAGAAAACATTGATTCTAAGCAGTAAACAGGGTTGTTACTGTTTCTAGGGTCATAATGTGTGACATTCCATTGCATTTGACTAATTGTAAGAGTTTGGGATGAATTTGGAGTGTTTAGACAACACTTAAACCCGTTTTATCCCAAAACAGACTTAAATCAAGAAAACAAGCTAAAACCGAGAGAAAACATTGATTCCAAGCAGTAAACAGCTATGTTACTCTTTCTAGGGTCAAAATATGTACCAATCCAATGCATTTTACTAATTATAAGAGTTCCGGTTGAATTTTGAGTGTTTAGATACCACTTTTACCCATTTTGTCCCGAAAGAGGCTAAAACCGAGAAAACGTTGATTCTAAGCAGTAAACAGCTTTGTTACTGTTTCTAGGGTCAGAATTTTTGACATTTCAATACATTTGACTAATTGTAAGAGTTTGGGATGAATTTGGAGTGTTTAGACAACACTTAAACCCGTTTTATCCCAAAACAGGCTTAAACCGAGAGAACAGGCTAAAACTGTGAGAAAACTTTGATTCCAAGCAGTAAACAGCTATGTTACTCTTTCTAGGGTCAAAATATGTAACAATCCAATGCATTTTACTAATTATAAGAGTTCGGGTTGAATTTTGAGTGTTTAGATACCACTTTTACCCATTTTGTCCCGAAAGAGGCTAAAACCGAGAAAACGTTGATTCTAAGCAGTAAACAGCTTTGTTACTGTTTCTAGGGTCAGAATTTTTGACATTTCAATACATTTGACTAATTGTAAGAGTTTGGGATGAATTTGGAGTGTTTAGACAACACTTAAACCCGTTTTATCCCAAAACAGGCTTAAACCGAGAGAACAGACTAAAACTGTGAGAAAACATTGATTCCAAGCAGTAAACAGCTATGTTACTCTTTCTAGGGTCAAAATACGTAACAATCCAATGCATTTTACTAATTATAAGAGTTCGGGTTGAATTTTGAGTGTTTAGATACCACTTTTACCCATTTTGTCCCGAAACAGGCTAAAACCGAGAAAACATTGATTCTAAGCAGTAAACAGGGTTGTTACTGTTTCTAGGGTCAGAATGTGTGACATTCCATTGCATTTGACTAATTGTAAGAGTTTGGGATGAATTTGGAGTGTTTAGACAACACTTAAACCCGTTTTATCCCAAAACAGGCTTAAACCGAGAGAACAGGCTAAAACTGTGAGAAAACATTGATTCAAAGCAGTAAACAGCTATGTTACTCTTTCTAGGGTCAAAATATGTAACAATCCAATGCATTTGACTAATTATAAGAGATCGGGTTGAATATTGAGTGTTTAGATACCACTTTTACCCATTTTGTCCCGAAAGAGGCTAAAACCGAGAAAACGTTGATTCTAAGCAGTAAACAGGGTTGTTACTGTTTCTAGGGTCATAATGTGTGACATTCCATTGCATTTGACTAATTGTAAGATTTCGGGATGAATTTGGAGTGTTTAGACAACACTTAAACCCGTTTTATCCCAAACCAGACTTAAATCGAGAAAACAAGCTAAAACCGAGAGAAAACATTGATTCGAAGCAGTAAACAGCTATGTTACTCTTTCTAGGGTCAAAATATGTAACAATCCAATGCATTTGACTAATTATAAGAGATCGGGTTGAATATTGAGTGTTTAGATACCACTTTTACCCATTTTGTCCCGAAAGAGGCTAAAACCGAGAAAACGTTGATTCTAAGTAGTAAACAGGGTTTTTACTGATTCTAGGGTCATAATGTGTGACATTCCATTGCATTTGACTAATTTTAAGATTTTGGGATGAATTTGGAGTGTTTAGACAACACTTAAACTCGTTTTATCCCAAAACAGACTTAAATCGAGAAAACAAGCTAAAACCGAGAGAAAACATTGATTCGAAGCAATAAACAGCTATGTTACTCTTTCTAGAGTCAAAATATGTAACAATACAATGCATTTGATTAATTATAAGAGTTCGGGTTGAATATTGAGTGTTTAGATACCACTTTTACCCATTTTGTCCCGAAACAGGCTAAAACCGAGAAAACATTGATTCTAAGCAGTAAACAGGGTTTTTACTGTTTCTAGGGTCATAATGTGTGACATTCCATTGCATTTGACTAATTCTAAGATTTCGGGATGAATTTGGAGTGTTTAGACAACACTTAAACCCGTTTTATCCCAAAACAAGCTTCAACCGAGAAAACAAGCTAAAACCGAGAGAAAACATTGATTCGAAGCACTAAACAGCTATGTTACTCTTTCTAGGGTCAAAATATGTAACAATCCAATGCATTTGACTAATTATAAGAGTTCGGGTTGAATATTGAGTGTTTAGATACCACTTTTACCCATTTTGCCCCGAAAGAGGCTAAAGCCGAGAAAACATTGAATCTAAGCAATAAACAGCGTTGCTACTGTTTCTAGGGTCATAATGTGTGACATTCCATTGCATTTTACTAATTGTAAGAGTTCTGGATGAATTTGGAGTGTTTAGACAACACTTAAACCCGTTTTATCCCAAAACAAGCTTCAACCGAGAAAACAGGCTAAAACTGAGAGAAAACATTGATTCCAAGCAGTAAACAGCTATGTTACTCTTTCTAGGGTCAAAATATGTACCAATCCAATGCATTTTACTAATTATAAGAGTTCCGGTTGAATTTTGAGTGTTTAGATACCACTTTTACCCATTTTGTCCCGAAAGAGGCTAAAACCGAGAAAACGTTGATTCTAAGCAGTAAACAGCTTTGTTACTGTTTCTAGGGTCAGAATTTTTGACATTTCAATACATTTGACTAATTGTAAGAGTTTGGGATGAATTTGGAGTGTTTAGACAACACTTAAACCCGTTTTATCCCAAAACAGGCTTAAACCGAGAGAACAGGCTAAAACTGTGAGAAAACATTGATTCCAAGCAGTAAACAGCTATGTTACTCTTTCTAGGGTCAAAATATGTAACAATCCAATGCATTTTACTAATTATAAGAGTTCGGGTTGAATTTTGAGTGTTTAGATACCACTTTTACCCATTTTGTCCCGAAAGAGGCTAAAACCGAGAAAACGTTGATTCTAAGCAGTAAACAGCTTTGTTACTGTTTCTAGGGTCAGAATTTTTGACATTTCAATACATTTGACTAATTGTAAGAGTTTGGGATGAATTTGGAGTGTTTAGACAACACTTAAACCCGTTTTATCCCAAAACAGGCTTAAACCGAGAGAACAGACTAAAACTGTGAGAAAACATTGATTCCAAGCAGTAAACAGCTATGTTACTCTTTCTAGGGTCAAAATACGTAACAATCCAATGCATTTTACTAATTATAAGAGTTCGGGTTGAATTTTGAGTGTTTAGATACCACTTTTACCCATTTTGTCCCGAAACAGGCTAAAACCGAGAAAACATTGATTCTAAGCAGTAAACAGGGTTGTTACTGTTTCTAGGGTCAGAATGTGTGACATTCCATTGCATTTGACTAATTGTAAGAGTTTGGGATGAATTTGGAGTGTTTAGACAACACTTAAACCCGTTTTATCCCAAAACAGGCTTAAACCGAGAGAACAGGCTAAAACTGTGAGAAAACATTGATTCCAAGCAGTAAACAGCTATGTTACTCTTTCTAGGGTCAAAATATGTAACAATCCAATGCATTTGACTAATTATAAGAGATCGGGTTGAATATTGAGTGTTTAGATACCACTTTTACCCATTTTGTCCCGAAAGAGGCTAAAACCGAGAAAACGTTGATTCTAAGCAGTAAACAGGGTTGTTACTGTTTCTAGGGTCATAATGTGTGACATTCCATTGCATTTGACTAATTGTAAGAGTTTGGGATGAATTTGGAGTGTTTAGACAACACTTAAACCCATTTTATCCCAAAACAGACTTAAATCAAGAAAACAAGCTAAAACCGAGAGAAAACATTGATTCGAAGCAGTAAACAGCTATGTTACTCTTTCTAAGGTCAAAATATGTAACAATCCAATGCATTTGACTAATTATTAGAGTTCGGGTTGAATATTGAGTGTTTAGATACCACTTTTACCCATTTTGTCCCGAAACAGGCTAAAACCGAGAAAACATTGATTCTAAGCAGTAAACAGGGTTGTTACTGTTTCTAGGGTCATAATGTGTGACATTCCATTGCATTTGACTAATTGTAAGAGTTTGGGATGAATTTGGAGTGTTTAGACAACACTTAAACCCGTTTTATCCCAAAACAGACTTAAATCAAGAAAACAAGCTAAAACCGAGAGAAAACATTGATTCCAAGCAGTAAACAGCTATGTTACTCTTTCTAGGGTCAAAATATGTACCAATCCAATGCATTTTACTAATTATAAGAGTTCGGGTTGAATTTTGAGTGTTTAGATACCACTTTTACCCATTTTGTCCCGAAAGAGGCTAAAACCGAGAAAACGTTGATTCTAAGCAGTAAACAGCTTTGTTACTGTTTCTAGGGTCAGAATTTTTGACATTTCAATACATTTGACTAATTGTAAGAGTTTGGGATGAATTTGGAGTGTTTAGACAACACTTAAACCCGTTTTATCCCAAAACAGGCTTAAACCGAGAGAACAGACTAAAACTGTGAGAAAACATTGATTCCAAGCAGTAAACAGCTATGTTACTCTTTCTAGGGTCAAAATACGTAACAATCCAATGCATTTTACTAATTATAAGAGTTCGGGTTGAATTTTGAGTGTTTAGATACCACTTTTACCCATTTTGTCCCGAAACAGGCTAAAACCGAGAAAACATTGATTCTAAGCAGTAAACAGGGTTGTTACTGTTTCTAAGGTCAGAATGTGTGACATTCCATTGCATTTGACTAATTGTAAGAGTTTGGGATGAATTTGGAGTGTTTAGACAACACTTAAACCCGTTTTATCCCAAAACAGGCTTAAACCGAGAGAACAGGCTAAAACTGTGAGAAAACATTGATTCCAAGCAGTAAACAGCTATGTTACTCTTTCTAGGGTCAAAATATGTAACAATCCAATGCATTTGACTAATTATAAGAGATCGGGTTGAATATTGAGTGTTTAGATACCACTTTTACCCATTTTGTCCCGAAAGAGGCTAAAACCGAGAAAACGTTGATTCTAAGCAGTAAACAGGGTTGTTACTGTTTCTAGGGTCATAATGTGTGACATTCCATTGCATTTGACTAATTGTAAGAGTTTGGGATGAATTTGGAGTGTTTAGACAACACTTAAACCCGTTTTATCCCAAAACAGACTTAAATCAAGAAAACAAGCTAAAACCGAGAGAAAACATTTATTCGAAGCAGTAAACAGCTATGTTACTCTTTCTAAGGTCAAAATATGTAACAATCCAATGCATTTGACTAATTATTAGAGTTCGGGTTGAATATTGAGTGTTTAGATACCACTTTTACCCATTTTGTCCCGAAACAGGCTAAAACCGAGAAAACATTGATTCTAAGCAGTAAACAGGGTTGTTACTGTTTCTAGGGTCATAATGTGTGACATTCCATTGCATTTGACTAATTGTAAGAGTTTGGGATGAATTTGGAGTGTTTAGACAACACTTAAACCCGTTTTATCCCAAAACAGGCTTAAACCGAGAGAACAGGCTAAAACTGTGAGAAAACATTGATTCCAAGCAGTAAACAGCTATGTTACTCTTTCTAGGGTCAAAATATGTAACAATCCAATGCATTTGACTAATTATAAGAGATCGGGTTGAATATTGAGTGTTTAGATACCACTTTTACCCATTTTGTCCCGAAAGAGGCTAAAACCGAGAAAACGTTGATTCTAAGCAGTAAACAGGGTTGTTACTGTTTCTAGGGTCATAATGTGTGACATTCCATTGCATTTGACTAATTGTAAGAGTTTGGGATGAATTTGGAGTGTTTAGACAACACTGAAACCCGTTTTTTCCCAAAACAGACTTAAATCGAGAAAACAAGCTAAAACCGAGAGAAAACATTGATTCCAAGCAGTAAACAGCTATGTTACTCTTTCTAAGGTCAAAATATGTAACAATCCAATGCATTTGATTAATTATAAGAGTTCGGGTTGAATATTGAGTGTTTAGATACCACTTTTACCCATTTTGTCCCGAAAGAGGCTAAAGCCGAGAAAACATTGAATCTAAGCAATAAACAGCGTTGCTACTGTTTCTAGGGTCATAATGTGTGACATTCCATTGCATTTGACTAATTGTAAGAGTTTGGGATGAATTTGGAGTGTTTAGACAACACTTAAACCCGTTTTATCCCAAAACAGACTTAAATCGAGAAAACAAGCTAAAACCGAGAGAAAACATTGATTCGAAGCACTAAACAGCTATGTTACTCTTTCTAGGGTCAAAATATGTAACAATCCAATGCATTTAACTAATTATAAGAGTTCGGGTTGAATATTGAGTGTTTAGATACCACTTTTACCCATTTTGCCCCGAAAGAGGCTAAAGCCGAGAAAACATTGAATCTAAGCAATAAACAGCGTTGCTACTGTTTCTAGGGTCATAATGTGTGACATTCCATTGCATTTTACTAATTGTAAGAGTTTGGGATGAATTTGGAGTGTTTAGACAACACTTAAACCCGTTTTATCCCAAAACAAGCTTCAACCGAGAAAACAGGCAAAAACTGAGAGAAAACATTGATTCCAAGCAGTAAACAGCTATGTTACTCTTTCTAGGGTCAAAATATGTACCAATCCAATGCATTTTACTAATTATAAGAGTTCCGGTTGAATTTTGAGTGTTTAGATACCACTTTTACCCATTTTGTCCCGAAAGAGGCTAAAACCGAGAAAACGTTGATTCTAAGCAGTAAACAGCTTTGTTACTGTTTCTAGGGTCAGAATTTTTGACATTTCAATACATTTGACTAATTGTAAGAGTTTGGGATGAATTTGGAGTGTTTAGACAACACTTAAACCCGTTTTATCCCAAAACAGGCTTAAACCGAGAGAACAGGCTAAAACTGTGAGAAAACATTGATTCCAAGCAGTAAACAGCTATGTTACTCTTTCTAGGGTCAAAATATGTAACAATCCAATGCATTTTACTAATTATAAGAGTTCGGGTTGAATTTTGGGTGTTTAGATACCACTTTTACCCATTTTGTCCCGAAAGAGGCTAAAACCGAGAAAACGTTGATTCTAAGCAGTAAACAGCTTTGTTACTGTTTCTAGGGTCAGAATTTTTGACATTTCAATACATTTGACTAATTGTAAGAGTTTGGGATGAATTTGGAGTGTTTAGACAACACTTAAACCCGTTTTATCCCAAAACAGGCTTAAACCTAGAGAACAGACTAAAACTGTGAGAAAACATTGATTCCAAGCAGTAAACAGCTATGTTACTCTTTCTAGGGTCAAAATACGTAACAATCCAATGCATTTTACTAATTATAAGAGTTCGGGTTGAATTTTGAGTGTTTAGATACCACTTTTACCCATTTTGTCCCGAAACAGGCTAAAACCGAGAAAACATTGATTCTAAGCAGTAAACAGGGTTGTTACTGTTTCTAGGGTCATAATGTGTGACATTCCATTGCATTTGACTAATTGTAAGAGTTTGGGATGAATTTGGAGTGTTTAGACAACACTTAAACCCGTTTTATCCCAAAACAGGCTTAAAACGAGAGAACAGGCTAAAACTGTGAGAAAACATTGATTCCAAGCAGTAAACAGCTATGTTACTCTTTCTAGGGTCAAAATATGTAACAATCCAATGCATTTGACTAATTATAAGAGATCGGGTTGAATATTGAGTGTTTAGATACCACTTTTACCCATTTTGTCCCGAAAGAGGCTAAAACCGAGAAAACGTTGATTCTAAGCAGTAAACAGGGTTGTTACTGTTTCTAGGGTCATAATGTGTGAGATTCCATTGCATTTGACTAATTGTAAGAGTTTGGGATGAATTTGGAGTGTTTAGACAACACTTAAACCCATTTTATCCCAAAACAGACTTAAATCAAGAAAACAAGCTAAAACCGAGAGAAAACATTGATTAGAAGCAGTAAACAACTATGTTACTCTTTCTAGGGTCAAAATATGTAACAATCCAATGCATTTGACTAATTATTAGAGTTCGGGTTGAATATTGAGTGTTTAGATACCACTTTTACCCATTTTGTCCCGAAACAGGCTAAAACCGAGAAAACATTGATTCTAAGCAGTAAACAGGGTTGTTACTGTTTCTAGGGTCATAATGTGTGACATTCCATTGCATTTGACTAATTGTAAGAGTTTGGGATGAATTTGGAGTGTTTAGACAACACTGAAACCCGTTTTTTCCCAAAACAGACTTAAATCGAGAAAACAAGCTAAAACCGAGAGAAAACATTGATTTGAAGCAGTAAACAGCTATGTTACTCTTTCTAGAGTCAAAATATGTAACAATCCAATGCATTTGATTAATTATAAGAGTTCGGGTTGAATATTGAGTGTTTAGATACCACTTTTACCCATTTTGTCTCGAAAGAGGCTAAAGCCGAGAAAACATTGAATCTAAGCAATAAACAGCGTTGCTACTGTTTCTAGGGTCATAATGTGTGACATTCCGTTGCATTTGACTAATTGTAAGAGTTTGGGATGAATTTGGAGTGTTTAGACAACACTTAAACCCAATTTATCCCAAAACAGACTTAAATCGAGAAAACAAGCTAAAACCGAGAGAAAACATTGATTCCAAGCAGTAAACAGCTATGTTACTCTTTCTAGGGTCAAAATATGTAACAATCCAATGCATTTGACTAATTATAGGAGTTCGGGTTGAATATTGAGTGTTTAGATACCACTTTTACCCATTTTGCCCCGAAAGAGGCTAAAGCCGAGAAAACATTGAATCTAAGCAATAAACAGCGTTGCTACTGTTTCTAGGGTCATAATGTGTGACATTCCATTGCATTTTACTAATTGTAAGAGTTTGGGATGAATTTGGAGTGTTTAGACAACACTTAAACCCGTTTTATCCCAAAACAAGCTTCAACCGAGAAAACAGGCTAAAACTGAGAGAAAACATTGATTCCAAGCAGTAAACAGCTATGTTACTCTTTCTAGGGTCAAAATATGTACCAATCCAATGCATTTTACTAATTATAAGAGTTCCGGTTGAATTTTGAGTGTTTAGATACCACTTTTACCCATTTTGTCCCGAAAGAGGCTAAAACCGAGAAAACGTTGATTCTAAGCAGTAAACAGCTTTGTTACTGTTTCTAGGGTCAGAATTTTTGACATTTCAATACATTTGACTAATTGTAAGAGTTTGGGATGAATTTGGAGTGTTTAGACTGTTGGGATTTATGAGACAAAGCTCACAAGAGAGGGTAGACAAACACTTGGTGAATGAATCCCCCTTTACCCACAACAAACTAACTCATTCTCAAGGGGGAGGAGAGAACATCAACTTGTGATGAACTCCCCATAAACAAGCTAGATAGAACCCAAATACTAGAGAGTAAGCGGATCCTAACTAGGAGAAGCACTAGTTTGAGACTTATCCTCTTCTAGTATCACAACACTTAGAGTTTGTGTACTTAGGAGAAGGAGGATTAAGAATCAGTAATCTAGGCTAAGTAAAGCAGTAAATAAGAAGAGTTTAGGTGGATTTGAGAAGAGAATAGGCTGCCTTAAGGGCAGCCCCTAACCGCTAATCCTAAACTCTCTACATTGTTAATATGAAACAAGAACACAAGTATAGAGAGGAAATCGGTTTCTCTTCTATTGAATAATATTGTGATGTATTACAAAATGAGAGATTACAATGCTTAATATAGGAGAACAAATGTATATGGCCGTTTGAGATAAATGAGAGGTGAGAGTGACATATAGCCGTTGGTGCACAAGTGGGTGTATGGTGAAAGGGACAGCTCCTTCCCTTGGTTGTCTCATTCTTCACCAACCAAGGTCTCACATGCTTCCTTCCTTCCCTTCTTTTCCCTTTGTGAGACATTTAACTTCTTCTTGGGCCTCTTCTTCTTATAAGGCCTTTACTTCACAATTCTTCTCACATTGCTCTTATGGCCTTGCTGACCACTCTCATTGTTCTCACGGCCCACATGGCCTTATTGGCCACTCTTATTGTGCTCACGGCCTTACTGGCCGCTCCCACACCACTCATGGCCTTACCGGCCACACTTCTTGTACTAGCAGCCTTACCGGCCACTCTCTTCTTCCTTGTGCAGCTCGGCCTCACCGGCCTCACTCTCTCTTCTCCTTCATATATACTAATAGTACGGACGGGCCTGTACGGACGGGCCTGTACGGACGGGCCTGTACGGACGGGCCTGTACGGACGGGCCTGTACGGACGGGCCTTCTCTTCAATGTGTTCACGGCCTAACTGGCCGCTCACCGGACATGGGTCCGTTCACGGACACGGTACATGGTACCGGACACGGTACATGGTCGCTCACGGACACGGACATGGCCTTACCGGCCTTTACATGGCCTTTCCGGCCTTTCTTCTCTTCTTCCAAGGCTCGGCCTTACCGGCCTCTCCTCTCTCCTCCTTGGTACATTCTAATACTCCCCCGCACGCTTGATCGGTGGGACACCATGGGGACCAAAGATCAAGGGTGGACTAGTGTCATCTACCTCATTAAAAAAACCTCAACAAAGAAAACCTCTTGGGATAAAACTTTGTTAAGGGAAAAAGAGTATAGACTCCACTATCCATGATGTCCCTTGACCTTGGTTTGCAAAGAACTAGCTCCCTTCTCTTCATGATTTGAACCGCTCCTACTCCTTAGCCCACCTTGCCTTTAGCACATTCCTTATGATCTCCATCCTTGCGCCTTTAGAGTTTCCTTGAGGCTCTCATAGTCTCCTTTACCCCTTAAACAAGTGATAAAGAAGAAAAGAATAAGTGTTTGCTATGAGGAATATCAAAGAAAATTTCTAAAAGTGTGACAATTTAAGAGAACATATTAAAGAGTAAAGACTAGTAATGAAGCTAAGGTAATGAATTTAAGAAATTTAAATAGAGTAGAGTTTAGAGCACAGCCTTTATGGTGTTTTGATGGATAGGAAGGAGAGGGTTGAACACTGATGCGGTTTGAAATTCCTCCTTGAGACCGCTTCTCTAACCATGGTTTTAACCCGGTCAGTTTTATCGTCAGACTGACATATGCCCACTGAATCGGACATAACTTTCGAACGGCTGCTCGGATTGGTATGATTCCACTTCTACTGGCAAGATGACTCTGTGGTCTCGAACTTTAATGAAGAACGCGGAAGCCGAATCGCAGTGGAAGGGTTTCGTCCGAGTCGATCTTTGAGACGCTTCGGCTGAGCTTTAAGTAAAGACTTTTGCTTGTGGCCGAGCAGAATCTGTGAGGTACGGTCTGAAGTCACTTGATCTCCCCCGTAACCTTTACTTGATGATGGGCTGAAACCTCATCACCTCAGTTGAAGCCTTGTGCATCACCGTTCTTGTGCACATCCAATCAACAGTTGAAACCTTGTGCATCACCTTTCCTAAAGACCATTGTGCACATCCGATCAACAACTTGGCACTAACACACATGCTCTTGGACTGATTCATCACCTTCCACCAGCTTAACAAAGACTTGGTGGCCCTTGGTTCTAACTCCAGGCATTGTGCTGCGCTCTTACATGGCTATCTTGTAGCCTTCAACCTCGCCACTTCTTCTCCTTGAGATAGTGAGCGAGCTCCACACAATCTTCAATGTGAAAATAAAATAGAATTTAGAGAATAAGTAACCAGAGAATTAGTAACCAAGAGTATAGAGTATAGTAGAGTATATGGGCGGAAGTATAAGGTGAGTGGAGAGTAGAATAGGGAATTTGCTCAAGAGTTCTTATGGACAGAGTTATACTCTGTTTTCTTGAGTTTGCAGAAGCTTTGACAGCCAAGAGCATCCAACATTCAACAAGACTTTGGTGCTTTAATGGCTGAAACACATGGACCGTTTGGAAAATTAATTTCTCCAACGGTTTGGGACACTTCTCATGGTAGAATCACTTAAACAGGTGTTCTCCAAGAGTCTAATGCCTTCAAGGATCACGAAATAGCATATAGAAGATGCTTTCCATGTTCAAAATTCAAATAAAAGAAGAAACACCTTTGGAACAACCTTTTGTCCATTGGTTAAAAGAATGCATCTTGGACCAACTTGAATCTATTTGACCAAGCGGGCCATACATGCTAAAAACAAGAACTCTCTCTTCCCCAAACTCGAATCTGGACACACCATATGGCCAGAAACAAAGCTTTCTCAACCAAGAACAAAACCGATTTGCTCCTTGGTTCATCACCACCTCATTTAAACCCAAGCTTTCACCAAATCGGTAAGCCTAAAGATGAGGTTTTAAAATCGATTTCTTTCACACACTTGGTCTACAAATTCTAACAAGACAAGAGACCAAGCTTACTCAACAATGAGCTGCTAGAGAATCGATTTAACAACAAAAGCAAAATTAAAGCTTTAAAGAACTAAGCTAAGCGAATTAACACCTAAGCTAGGATTAAAACTTTAACTAAGCTAACTCCTAAGAAAACGACATTGAGAATGAGTTTGAATCACCAAGAACAGAACCTGCTCTGATACCATGTTGGGATTTATGAGACAAAGCTCACAAGAGAGGGTAGACAAACACTTGGTGAATGAATCCCCCTTTACCCACAACAAACTAACTCATTCTCAAGGGGGAGGAGAGAACATCAACTTGTGATGAACTCCCCATAAACAAGCTAGATAGAACCCAAATACTAGAGAGTAAGCGGATCCTAACTAGGAGAAGCACTAGTTTGAGACTTATCCTCTTCTAGTATCACAACACTTAGAGTTTGTGTACTTAGGAGAAGGAGGATTAAGAATCAGTAATCTAGGCTAAGTAAAGCAGTAAATAAGAAGAGTTTAGGTGGATTTGAGAAGAGAATAGGCTGCCTTAAGGGCAGCCCCTAACCGCTAATCCTAAACTCTCTACATTGTTAATATGAAACAAGAACACAAGTATAGAGAGGAAATCGGTTTCTCTTCTATTGAATAATATTGTGATGTATTACAAAATGAGAGATTACAATGCTTAATATAGGAGAACAAATGTATATGGCCGTTTGAGATAAATGAGAGGTGAGAGTGACATATAGCCGTTGGTGCACAAGTGGGTGTATGGTGAAAGGGACAGCTCCTTCCCTTGGTTGTCTCATTCTTCACCAACCAAGGTCTCACATGCTTCCTTCCTTCCCTTCTTTTCCCTTTGTGAGACATTTAACTTCTTCTTGGGCCTCTTCTTCTTATAAGGCCTTTACTTCACAATTCTTCTCACATTGCTCTTATGGCCTTGCTGACCACTCTCATTGTTCTCACGGCCCACATGGCCTTATTGGCCACTCTTATTGTGCTCACGGCCTTACTGGCCGCTCCCACACCACTCATGGCCTTACCGGCCACACTTCTTGTACTAGCAGCCTTACCGGCCACTCTCTTCTTCCTTGTGCAGCTCGGCCTCACCGGCCTCACTCTCTCTTCTCCTTCATATATACTAATAGTACGGACGGGCCTGTACGGACGGGCCTGTACGGACGGGCCTGTACGGACGGGCCTGTACGGACGGGCCTGTACGGACGGGCCTTCTCTTCAATGTGTTCACGGCCTAACTGGCCGCTCACCGGACATGGGTCCGTTCACGGACACGGTACATGGTACCGGACACGGTACATGGTCGCTCACGGACACGGACATGGCCTTACCGGCCTTTACATGGCCTTTCCGGCCTTTCTTCTCTTCTTCCAAGGCTCGGCCTTACCGGCCTCTCCTCTCTCCTCCTTGGTACATTCTAATATAGACAACACTTAAACCCGTTTTATCCCAAAACAGGCTTAATCCGAGAGAACAGGCTAATACTGTGAGAAAACATTGATTCCAAGCAGTAAACAGCTATGTTACTCTTTCTAGGGTCAAAATATGTAACAATCCAATGCATTTTACTAATTATAAGAGTTCGGGTTGAATTTTGAGTGTTTAGATACCACTTTTACCCATTTTGTCCCGAAACAGGCTAAAACCGAGAAAACATTGATTCTAAGCAGTAAACAGGGTTGTTACTGTTTCTAGGGTCATAATGTGTGACATTCCATTGCATTTGACTAATTGTAAGAGTTTGGGATGAATTTGGAGTGTTTAGACAACACTTAAACCCGTTTTATCCCAAAACAGACTTAAATCGAGAAAACAATCTAAAACCGAGAGAAAACATTGATTCGAAGCAGTAAACAGCTATGTTACTCTTTCTAGGGTCAAAATATGTAACAATCCAATACATTTGACTAATTATTAGAGTTCGGGTTGAATATTGAGTGTTTAGATACCACTTTTACCCATTTTGTCCCGAAACAGGCTAAAACCGAGAAAACATTGAGTCTAAGCAGTAAATAGGGTTGTTACTGTTTCTAGGGTCATAATGTGTGACATTCCATTGCATTTGACTAATTGTAAGATTTCGGGATGAATTTGGAGTGTTTAGACAACACTTAAACCCGTTTTATCCCAAACCAGACTTAAATCGAGAAAACAAGCTAAAACCGAGAGAAAACATTGATTCGAAGCAGTAAACAGCTATGTTACTCTTTCTAGGGTCAAAATATGTAACAATCCAATGCATTTGACTAATTATAAGAGATCGGGTTGAATATTGAGTGTTTAGATACCACTTTTACCCATTTTGTCCCGAAAGAGGCTAAAACCGAGAAAACATTGATTCTAAGCAGTAAACAGGGTTGTTACTGTTTCTAGGGTCATAATGTGTGACATTCCATTGCATTTGACTAATTGTAAGAGTTTGGGATGAATTTGGAGTGTTTAGACAACACTGAAACCCGTTTTTTCCCAAAACAGACTTAAATCGAGAAAACAAGCTAAAACCGAGAGAAAACATTGATTTGAAGCAGTAAACAGCTATGTTACTCTTTCTAGAGTCAAAATATGTAACAATCCAATGCATTTGATTAATTATAAGAGTTCGGGTTGAATATTGAGTGTTTAGATACCACTTTTACCCATTTTGTCCCGAAAGAGGCTAAAGCCGAGAAAACATTGAATCTAAGCAATAAACAGCGTTGCTACTGTTTCTAGGGTCATAATGTGTGACATTCCATTGCATTTGACTAATTGTAAGAGTTTGGGATGAATTTGGAGTGTTTAGACAACACTTAAACCCGTTTTATCCCAAAACAGACTTAAATCGAGAAAACAAGCTAAAACCGAGAGAAAACATTGATTCCAAGCAGTAAACAGCTATGTTACTCTTTCTAGGGTCAAAATATGTAACAATCCAATGCATTTGACTAATTATAAGAGTTCGGGTTGAATATTGAGTGTTTAGATACCACTTTTACCCATTTTGCCCCGAAAGAGGCTAAAGCCGAGAAAACATTGAATCTAAGCAATAAACAGCGTTGCTACTGTTTCTAGGGTCATAATGTGTGACATTCCATTGCATTTTACTAATTGTAAGAGTTTGGGATGAATTTGGAGTGTTTAGACAACACTTAAACCCGTTTTATCCCAAAACAAGCTTCAACCGAGAAAACAGGCTAAAACTGAGAGAAAACATTGATTCCAAGCAGTAAACAGCTATGTTACTCTTTCTAGGGTCAAAATATGTACCAATCCAATGCATTTTACTAATTATAAGAGTTCCGGTTGAATTTTGAGTGTTTAGATACCACTTTTACCCATTTTGTCCCGAAAGAGGCTAAAACCGAGAAAACGTTGATTCTAAGCAGTAAACAGCTTTGTTACTGTTTCTAGGGTCAGAATTTTTGACATTTCAATACATTTGACTAATTGTAAGAGTTTGGGATGAATTTGGAGTGTTTAGACAACACTTAAACCCGTTTTATCCCAAAACAGGCTTAAACCGAGAGAACAGGCTAATACTGTGAGAAAACATTGATTCCAAGCAGTAAACAGCTATGTTACTCTTTCTAGAGTCAAAATATGTAACAATCCAATGCATTTGATTAATTATAAGAGTTCGGGTTGAATATTGAGTGTTTAGATACCACTTTTACCCATTTTGTCCCGAAAGAGGCTAAAGCCGAGAAAACATTGAATCTAAGCAATAAACAGCGTTGCTACTGTTTCTAGGGTCATAATGTGTGACATTCCATTGCATTTGACTAATTGTAAGAGTTTGGGATGAATTTGGAGTGTTTAGACAACACTTAAACCCGTTTTATCCCAAAACAGACTTAAATCGAGAAAACAAGCTAAAACCGAGAGAAAACATTGATTCCAAGCAGTAAACAGCTATGTTACTCTTTCTAGGGTCAAAATATGTAACAATCCAATGCATTTGACTAATTATAAGAGTTCGGGTTGAATATTGAGTGTTTAGATACCACTTTTACCCATTTTGTCCCGAAACAGGCTAAAACCGAGAAAACATTGAGTCTAAGCAGTAAATAGGGTTGTTACTGTTTCTAGGGTCATAATGTGTGACATTCCATTGCATTTGACTAATTGTAAGATTTCGGGATGAATTTGGAGTGTTTAGACAACACTTAAACCCGTTTTATCCCAAAACAAGCTTCAACCGAGAAAACAGGCTAAAACTGAGAGAAAACATTGATTCCAAGCAGTAAACAGCTATGTTACTCTTTCTAGGGTCAAAATATGTACCAATCCAATGCATTTTACTAATTATAAGAGTTCGGGTTGAATTTTGAGTGTTTAGATACCACTTTTACCCATTTTGTCCCGAAAGAGGCTAAAACCGAGAAAACGTTGATTCTAAGCAGTAAACAGCTTTGTTACTGTTTCTAGGGTCAGAATTTTTGACATTTCAATACATTTGACTAATTGTAAGAGTTTGGGATGAATTTGGAGTGTTTAGACAACACTTAAACCCGTTTTATCCCAAAACAGGCTTAATCCGAGAGAACAGGCTAATACTGTGAGAAAACATTGATTCCAAGCAGTAAACAGCTATGTTACTCTTTCTAGGGTCAAAATATGTAACAATCCAATGCATTTTACTAATTATAAGAGTTCGGGTTGAATTTTGAGTGTTTAGATACCACTTTTACCCATTTTGTCCCGAAACAGGCTAAAACCGAGAAAACATTGATTCTAAGCAGTAAACAGGGTTGTTACTGTTTCTAGGGTCATAATGTGTGACATTCCATTGCATTTGACTAATTGTAAGAGTTTGGGATGAATTTGGAGTGTTTAGACAACACTTAAACCCGTTTTATCCCAAAACAGACTTAAATCGAGAAAACAATCTAAAACCGAGAGAAAACATTGATTCGAAGCAGTAAACAGCTATGTTACTCTTTCTAGGGTCAAAATATGTAACAATCCAATACATTTGACTAATTATTAGAGTTCGGGTTGAATATTGAGTGTTTAGATACCACTTTTACCCATTTTGTCCCGAAACAGGCTAAAACCGAGAAAACATTGAGTCTAAGCAGTAAATAGGGTTGTTACTGTTTCTAGGGTCATAATGTGTGACATTCCATTGCATTTGACTAATTGTAAGATTTCGGGATGAATTTGGAGTGTTTAGACAACACTTAAACCCGTTTTATCCCAAACCAGACTTAAATCGAGAAAACAAGCTAAAACCGAGAGAAAACATTGATTCGAAGCAGTAAACAGCTATGTTACTCTTTCTAGGGTCAAAATATGTAACAATCCAATGCATTTGACTAATTATAAGAGATCGGGTTGAATATTGAGTGTTTAGATACCACTTTTACCCATTTTGTCCCGAAAGAGGCTAAAACCGAGAAAACATTGATTCTAAGCAGTAAACAGGGTTGTTACTGTTTCTAGGGTCATAATGTGTGACATTCCATTGCATTTGACTAATTGTAAGAGTTTGGGATGAATTTGGAGTGTTTAGACAACACTGAAACCCGTTTTTTCCCAAAACAGACTTAAATCGAGAAAACAAGCTAAAACCGAGAGAAAACATTGATTTGAAGCAGTAAACAGCTATGTTACTCTTTCTAGAGTCAAAATATGTAACAATCCAATGCATTTGATTAATTATAAGAGTTCGGGTTGAATATTGAGTGTTTAGATACCACTTTTACCCATTTTGTCCCGAAAGAGGCTAAAGCCGAGAAAACATTGAATCTAAGCAATAAACAGCGTTGCTACTGTTTCTAGGGTCATAATGTGTGACATTCCATTGCATTTGACTAATTGTAAGAGTTTGGGATGAATTTGGAGTGTTTAGACAACACTTAAACCCGTTTTATCCCAAAACAGACTTAAATCGAGAAAACAAGCTAAAACCGAGAGAAAACATTGATTCCAAGCAGTAAACAGCTATGTTACTCTTTCTAGGGTCAAAATATGTAACAATCCAATGCATTTGACTAATTATAAGAGTTCGGGTTGAATATTGAGTGTTTAGATACCACTTTTACCCATTTTGTCCCGAAACAGGCTAAAACCGAGAAAACATTGAGTCTAAGCAGTAAATAGGGTTGTTACTGTTTCTAGGGTCATAATGTGTGACATTCCATTGCATTTGACTAATTGTAAGATTTCGGGATGAATTTGGAGTGTTTAGACAACACTTAAACCCGTTTTATCCCAAAACAAGCTTCAACCGAGAAAACAGGCTAAAACTGAGAGAAAACATTGATTCCAAGCAGTAAACAGCTATGTTACTCTTTCTAGGGTCAAAATATGTACCAATCCAATGCATTTTACTAATTATAAGAGTTCGGGTTGAATTTTGAGTGTTTAGATACCACTTTTACCCATTTTGTCCCGAAAGAGGCTAAAACCGAGAAAACGTTGATTCTAAGCAGTAAACAGCTTTGTTACTGTTTCTAGGGTCAGAATTTTTGACATTTCAATACATTTGACTAATTGTAAGAGTTTGGGATGAATTTGGAGTGTTTAGACAACACTTAAACCCGTTTTATCCCAAAACAGGCTTAATCCGAGAGAACAGGCTAATACTGTGAGAAAACATTGATTCCAAGCAGTAAACAGCTATGTTACTCTTTCTAGGGTCAAAATATGTAACAATCCAATGCATTTTACTAATTATAAGAGTTCGGGTTGAATTTTGAGTGTTTAGATACCACTTTTACCCATTTTGTCCCGAAACAGGCTAAAACCGAGAAAACATTGATTCTAAGCAGTAAACAGGGTTGTTACTGTTTCTAGGGTCATAATGTGTGACATTCCATTGCATTTGACTAATTGTAAGAGTTTGGGATGAATTTGGAGTGTTTAGACAACACTTAAACCCGTTTTATCCCAAAACAGACTTAAATCGAGAAAACAATCTAAAACCGAGAGAAAACATTGATTCGAAGCAGTAAACAGCTATGTTACTCTTTCTAGGGTCAAAATATGTAACAATCCAATACATTTGACTAATTATTAGAGTTCGGGTTGAATATTGAGTGTTTAGATACCACTTTTACCCATTTTGTCCCGAAACAGGCTAAAACCGAGAAAACATTGAGTCTAAGCAGTAAATAGGGTTGTTACTGTTTCTAGGGTCATAATGTGTGACATTCCATTGCATTTGACTAATTGTAAGATTTCGGGATGAATTTGGAGTGTTTAGACAACACTTAAACCCGTTTTATCCCAAACCAGACTTAAATCGAGAAAACAAGCTAAAACCGAGAGAAAACATTGATTCGAAGCAGTAAACAGCTATGTTACTCTTTCTAGGGTCAAAATATGTAACAATCCAATGCATTTGACTAATTATAAGAGATCGGGTTGAATATTGAGTGTTTAGATACCACTTTTACCCATTTTGTCCCGAAAGAGGCTAAAACCGAGAAAACATTGATTCTAAGCAGTAAACAGGGTTGTTACTGTTTCTAGGGTCATAATGTGTGACATTCCATTGCATTTGACTAATTGTAAGAGTTTGGGATGAATTTGGAGTGTTTAGACAACACTGAAACCCGTTTTTTCCCAAAACAGACTTAAATCGAGAAAACAAGCTAAAACCGAGAGAAAACATTGATTTGAAGCAGTAAACAGCTATGTTACTCTTTCTAGAGTCAAAATATGTAACAATCCAATGCATTTGATTAATTATAAGAGTTCGGGTTGAATATTGAGTGTTTAGATACCACTTTTACCCATTTTGTCCCGAAAGAGGCTAAAGCCGAGAAAACATTGAATCTAAGCAATAAACAGCGTTGCTACTGTTTCTAGGGTCATAATGTGTGACATTCCATTGCATTTGACTAATTGTAAGAGTTTGGGATGAATTTGGAGTGTTTAGACAACACTTAAACCCGTTTTATCCCAAAACAGACTTAAATCGAGAAAACAAGCTAAAACCGAGAGAAAACATTGATTCCAAGCAGTAAACAGCTATGTTACTCTTTCTAGGGTCAAAATATGTAACAATCCAATGCATTTGACTAATTATAAGAGTTCGGGTTGAATATTGAGTGTTTAGATACCACTTTTACCCATTTTGCCCCGAAAGAGGCTAAAGCCGAGAAAACATTGAATCTAAGCAATAAACAGCGTTGCTACTGTTTCTAGGGTCATAATGTGTGACATTCCATTGCATTTTACTAATTGTAAGAGTTTGGGATGAATTTGGAGTGTTTAGACAACACTTAAACCCGTTTTATCCCAAAACAAGCTTCAACCGAGAAAACAGGCTAAAACTGAGAGAAAACATTGATTCCAAGCAGTAAACAGCTATGTTACTCTTTCTAGGGTCAAAATATGTACCAATCCAATGCATTTTACTAATTATAAGAGTTCCGGTTGAATTTTGAGTGTTTAGATACCACTTTTACCCATTTTGTCCCGAAAGAGGCTAAAACCGAGAAAACGTTGATTCTAAGCAGTAAACAGCTTTGTTACTGTTTCTAGGGTCAGAATTTTTGACATTTCAATACATTTGACTAATTGTAAGAGTTTGGGATGAATTTGGAGTGTTTAGACAACACTTAAACCCGTTTTATCCCAAAACAGGCTTAAACCGAGAGAACAGGCTAATACTGTGAGAAAACATCGATTCCAAGCAGTAAACAGCTATGTTACTCTTTCTAGAGTCAAAATATGTAACAATCCAATGCATTTGATTAATTATAAGAGTTCGGGTTGAATATTGAGTGTTTAGATACCACTTTTACCCATTTTGTCCCGAAAGAGGCTAAAGCCGAGAAAACATTGAATCTAAGCAATAAACAGCGTTGCTACTGTTTCTAGGGTCATAATGTGTGACATTCCATTGCATTTGACTAATTGTAAGAGTTTGGGATGAATTTGGAGTGTTTAGACAACACTTAAACCCGTTTTATCCCAAAACAGACTTAAATCGAGAAAACAAGCTAAAACCGAGAGAAAACATTGATTCCAAGCAGTAAACAGCTATGTTACTCTTTCTAGGGTCAAAATATGTAACAATCCAATGCATTTGACTAATTATAAGAGTTCGGGTTGAATATTGAGTGTTTAGATACCACTTTTACCCATTTTGTCCCGAAACAGGCTAAAACCGAGAAAACATTGAGTCTAAGCAGTAAATAGGGTTGTTACTGTTTCTAGGGTCATAATGTGTGACATTCCATTGCATTTGACTAATTGTAAGATTTCGGGATGAATTTGGAGTGTTTAGACAACACTTAAACCCGTTTTATCCCAAAACAAGCTTCAACCGAGAAAACAGGCTAAAACTGAGAGAAAACATTGATTCCAAGCAGTAAACAGCTATGTTACTCTTTCTAGGGTCAAAATATGTACCAATCCAATGCATTTTACTAATTATAAGAGTTCCGGTTGAATTTTGAGTGTTTAGATACCACTTTTACCCATTTTGTCCCGAAAGAGGCTAAAACCGAGAAAACGTTGATTCTAAGCAGTAAACAGCTTTGTTACTGTTTCTAGGGTCAGAATTTTTGACATTTCAATACATTTGACTAATTGTAAGAGTTTGGGATGAATTTGGAGTGTTTAGACAACACTTAAACCCGTTTTATCCCAAAACAGGCTTAAACCGAGAGAACAGGCTAATACTGTGAGAAAACATTGATTCCAAGCAGTAAACAGCTATGTTACTCTTTCTAGGGTCAAAATATGTAACAATCCAATGCATTTTACTAATTATAAGAGTTCGGGTTGAATTTTGAGTGTTTAGATACCACTTTTACCCATTTTGTCCCGAAACAGGCTAAAACCGAGAAAACATTGATTCTAAGCAGTAAACAGGGTTGTTACTGTTTCTAGGGTCATAATGTGTGACATTCCATTGCATTTGACTAATTGTAAGAGTTTGGGATGAATTTGGAGTGTTTAGACAACACTTAAACCCGTTTTATCCCAAAACAGACTTAAATCGAGAAAACAATCTAAAACCGAGAGAAAACATTGATTCGAAGCAGTAAACAGCTATGTTACTCTTTCTAGGGTCAAAATATGTAACAATCCAATGCATCTGACTAATTATTAGAGTTCGGGTTGAATATTGAGTGTTTAGATACCACTTTTACCCATTTTGTCCCGAAACAGGCTAAAACCGAGAAAACATTGAGTCTAAGCAGTAAATAGGGTTGTTACTGTTTCTAGGGTCATAATGTGTGACATTCCATTGCATTTGACTAATTGTAAGATTTCGGGATGAATTTGGAGTGTTTAGACAACACTTAAACCCGTTTTATCCCAAACCAGACTTAAATCGAGAAAACAAGCTAAAACCGAGAGAAAACATTGATTCGAAGCAGTAAACAGCTATGTTACTCTTTCTAGGGTCAAAATATGTAACAATCCAATGCATTTGATTAATTATAAGAGTTCGGGTTGAATATTGAGTGTTTAGATACCACTTTTACCCATTTTGTCCCGAAAGAGGCTAAAACCGAGAAAACGTTGATTCTAAGCAGTAAACAGCTTTGTTACTGTTTCTAGGGTCAGAATTTTTGACATTTCAATACATTTGACTAATTGTAAGAGTTTGGGATGAATTTGGAGTGTTTAGACAACACTTAAACCCGTTTTATCCCAAAACAGGCTTAAACCGAGAGAACAGGCTAATACTGTGAGAAAACATTGATTCCAAGCAGTAAACAGCTATGTTACTCTTTCTAGGGTCAAAATATGTAACAATCCAATGCATTTTACTAATTATAAGAGTTCGGGTTGAATTTTGAGTGTTTAGATACCACTTTTACCCATTTTGTCCCGAAACAGGCTAAAATCGAGAAAACATTGATTCTAAGCAGTAAACAGGGTTGTTACTGTTTCTAGGGTCATAATGTGTGACATTCCATTGCATTTGACTAATTGTAAGAGTTTGGGATGAATTTGGAGTGTTTAGACAACACTTAAACCCGTTTTATCCCAAAACAGACTTAAATCGAGAAAACAATCTATAACCGAGAGAAAACATTGATTCGAAGCAGTAAACAGCTATGTTACTCTTTCTAGGGTCAAAATATGTAACAATCCAATGCATTTGACTAATTATTAGAGTTCGGGTTGAATATTGAGTGTTTAGATACCACTTTTACCCATTTTGTCCCGAAACAGGCTAAAACCGAGAAAACATTGAGTCTAAGCAGTAAATAGGGTTGTTACTGTTACTAGGGTCATAATGTGTGACATTCCATTGCATTTGACTAATTGTAAGATTTCGGGATGAATTTGGAGTGTTTAGACAACACTTAAACCCGTTTTATCCCAAACCAGACTTAAATCGAGAAAACAAGCTAAAACCGAGAGAAAACATTGATTCGAAGCAGTAAACAGCTATGTTACTCTTTCTAGGGTCAAAATATGTAACAATCCAATGCATTTGACTAATTATAAGAGATCGGGTTGAATATTGAGTGTTTAGATACCACTTTTACCCATTTTGTCCCGAAAGAGGCTAAAACCGAGAAAACATTGATTCTAAGCAGTAAACAGGGTTGTTACTGTTTCTAGGGTCATAATGTGTGACATTCCATTGCATTTGACTAATTGTAAGAGTTTGGGATGAATTTGGAGTGTTTAGACAACACTGAAACCCGTTTTTTCCCAAAACAGACTTAAATCGAGAAAACAAGCTAAAACCGAGAGAAAACATTGATTTGAAGCAGTAAACAGCTATGTTACTCTTTCTAGAGTCAAAATATGTAACAATCCAATGCATTTGATTAATTATAAGAGTTCGGGTTGAATATTGAGTGTTTAGATACCACTTTTACCCATTTTGTCCCGAAAGAGGCTAAAGCCGAGAAAACATTGAATCTAAGCAATAAACAGCGTTGCTACTGTTTCTAGGGTCATAATGTGTGACATTCCATTGCATTTGACTAATTGTAAGAGTTTGGGATGAATTTGGAGTGTTTAGACAACACTTAAACCCGTTTTATCCCAAAACAGACTTAAATCGAGAAAACAAGCTAAAACCGAGAGAAAACATTGATTCCAAGCAGTAAACAGCTATGTTACTCTTTCTAGGGTCAAAATATGTAACAATCCAATGCATTTGACTAATTATAAGAGTTCGGGTTGAATATTGAGTGTTTAGATACCACTTTTACCCATTTTGCCCCGAAAGAGGCTAAAGCCGAGAAAACATTGAATCTAAGCAATAAACAGCGTTGCTACTGTTTCTAGGGTCATAATGTGTGACATTCCATTGCATTTTACTAATTGTAAGAGTTTGGGATGAATTTGGAGTGTTTAGACAACACTTAAACCCGTTTTATCCCAAAACAAGCTTCAACCGAGAAAACAGGCTAAAACTGAGAGAAAACATTGATTCCAAGCAGTAAACAGCTATGTTACTCTTTCTAGGGTCAAAATATGTACCAATCCAATGCATTTTACTAATTATAAGAGTTCCGGTTGAATTTTGAGTGTTTAGATACCACTTTTACCCATTTTGTCCCGAAAGAGGCTAAAACCGAGAAAACGTTGATTCTAAGCAGTAAACAGCTTTGTTACTGTTTCTAGGGTCAGAATTTTTGACATTTCAATACATTTGACTAATTGTAAGAGTTTGGGATGAATTTGGAGTGTTTAGACAACACTTAAACCCGTTTTATCCCAAAACAGGCTTAAACCGAGAGAACAGGCTAATACTGTGAGAAAACATTGATTCCAAGCAGTAAACAGCTATGTTACTCTTTCTAGAGTCAAAATATGTAACAATCCAATGCATTTGATTAATTATAAGAGTTCGGGTTGAATATTGAGTGTTTAGATACCACTTTTACCCATTTTGTCCCGAAAGAGGCTAAAGCCGAGAAAACATTGAATCTAAGCAATAAACAGCGTTGCTACTGTTTCTAGGGTCATAATGTGTGACATTCCATTGCATTTGACTAATTGTAAGAGTTTGGGATGAATTTGGAGTGTTTAGACAACACTTAAACCCGTTTTATCCCAAAACAGACTTAAATCGAGAAAACAAGCTAAAACCGAGAGAAAACATTGATTCCAAGCAGTAAACAGCTATGTTACTCTTTCTAGGGTCAAAATATGTAACAATCCAATGCATTTGACTAATTATAAGAGTTCGGGTTGAATATTGAGTGTTTAGATACCACTTTTACCCATTTTGTCCCGAAACAGGCTAAAACCGAGAAAACATTGAGTCTAAGCAGTAAATAGGGTTGTTACTGTTTCTAGGGTCATAATGTGTGACATTCCATTGCATTTGACTAATTGTAAGATTTCGGGATGAATTTGGAGTGTTTAGACAACACTTAAACCCGTTTTATCCCAAAACAAGCTTCAACCGAGAAAACAGGCTAAAACTGAGAGAAAACATTGATTCCAAGCAGTAAACAGCTATGTTACTCTTTCTAGGGTCAAAATATGTACCAATCCAATGCATTTTACTAATTATAAGAGTTCCGGTTGAATTTTGAGTGTTTAGATACCACTTTTACCCATTTTGTCCCGAAAGAGGCTAAAACCGAGAAAACGTTGATTCTAAGCAGTAAACAGCTTTGTTACTGTTTCTAGGGTCAGAATTTTTGACATTTCAATACATTTGACTAATTGTAAGAGTTTGGGATGAATTTGGAGTGTTTAGACAACACTTAAACCCGTTTTATCCCAAAACAGGCTTAAACCGAGAGAACAGGCTAATACTGTGAGAAAACATTGATTCCAAGCAGTAAACAGCTATGTTACTCTTTCTAGGGTCAGAATATGTAACAATCCAATGCATTTTACTAATTATAAGAGTTCGGGTTAAATTTTGAGTGTTTAGATACCACTTTTACCCATTTTGTCCCGAAACAGGCTAAAACCGAGAAAACATTGATTCTAAGCAGTAAACAGGGTTGTTACTGTTTCTAGGGTCATAATATGTGACATTCCATTGCATTTGACTAATTGTAAGAGTTTGGGATGAATTTGGAGTGTTTAGACAACACTTAAACCCGTTTTATCCCAAAACAGACTTAAATCGAGAAAACAATCTAAAACCGAGAGAAAACATTGATTCGAAGCAGTAAACAGCTATGTTACTCTTTCTAGGGTCAAAATATGTAACAATCCAATGCATTTGACTAATTATTAGAGTTCGGGTTGAATATTGAGTGTTTAGATACCACTTTTACCCATTTTGTCCCGAAACAGGCTAAAACCGAGAAAACATTGAGTCTAAGCAGTAAATAGGGTTGTTACTGTTTCTAGGGTCATAATGTGTGACATTCCATTGCATTTGACTAATTGTAAGATTTCGGGATGAATTTGGAGTGTTTAGACAACACTTAAACCCGTTTTATCCCAAACCAGACTTAAATCGAGAAAACAAGCTAAAACCGAGAGAAAACATTGATTCGAAGCAGTAAACAGCTATGTTACTCTTTCTAGGGTCAAAATATGTAACAATCCAATGCATTTGATTAATTATAAGAGTTCGGGTTGAATATTGAGTGTTTAGATACCACTTTTACCCATTTTGTCCCGAAAGAGGCTAAAGCCGAGAAAACATTGAATCTAAGCAATAAACAGCGTTGCTACAGTTTCTAGGGTCATAATGTGTGACATTCCATTGCATTTGACTAATTGTAAGAGTTTGGGATGAATTTGGAGTGTTTAGACAACACTTAAACCCGTTTTATCCCAAAACAGACTTAAATCGAGAAAACAAGCTAAAACCGAGAGAAAACATTGATTCCAAGCAGTAAACAGCTATGTTACTCTTTCTAGGGTCAAAATATGTAACAATCCAATGCATTTGACTAATTATAAGAGTTCGGGTTGAATATTGAGTGTTTAGATACCACTTTTACCCATTTTGTCCCGAAACAGGCTAAAACCGAGAAAACATTGAGTCTAAGCAGTAAATAGGGTTGTTACTGTTTCTAGGGTCATAATGTGTGACATTCCATTGCATTTGACTAATTGTAAGATTTCGGGATGAATTTGGAGTGTTTAGACAACACTTAAACCCGTTTTATCCCAAAACAAGCTTCAACCGAGAAAACAGGCTAAAACTGAGAGAAAACATTGATTCCAAGCAGTAAACAGCTATGTTACTCTTTCTAGGGTCAAAATATGTACCAATCCAATGCATTTTACTAATTATAAGAGTTCCGGTTGAATTTTGAGTGTTTAGATACCACTTTTACCCATTTTGTCCCGAAAGAGGCTAAAACCGAGAAAACGTTGATTCTAAGCAGTAAACAGCTTTGTTACTGTTTCTAGGGTCAGAATTTTTGACATTTCAATACATTTGACTAATTGTAAGAGTTTGGGATGAATTTGGAGTGTTTAGACAACACTTAAACCCGTTTTATCCCAAAACAGGCTTAAACCGAGAGAACAGGCTAATACTGTGAGAAAACATTGATTCCAAGCAGTAAACAGCTATGTTACTCTTTCTAGGGTCAAAATATGTAACAATCCAATGCATTTTACTAATTATAAGAGTTCGGGTTGAATTTTGAGTGTTTAGATACCACTTTTACCCATTTTGTCCCGAAACAGGCTAAATCCGAGAAAACATTGATTCTAAGCAGTAAACAGGGTTGTTACTGTTTCTAGGGTCATAATGTGTGACATTCCATTGCATTTGACTAATTGTAAGAGTTTGGGATGAATTTGGAGTGTTTAGACAACACTTAAACCCGTTTTATCCCAAAACAGACTTAAATCGAGAAAACAATCTAAAACCGAGAGAAAACATTGATTCGAAGCAGTAAACAGCTATGTTACTCTTTCTAGGGTCAAAATATGTAACAATCCAATGCATTTGACTAATTATTAGAGTTCGGGTTGAATATTGAGTGTTTAGATACCACTTTTACCCATTTTGTCCCGAAACAGGCTAAAACCGAGAAAACATTGAGTCTAAGCAGTAAATAGGGTTGTTACTGTTTCTAGGGTCATAATGTGTGACATTCCATTGCATTTGACTAATTGTAAGATTTCGGGATGAATTTGGAGTGTTTAGACAACACTTAAACCCGTTTTATCCCAAAACAGGCTTAAACCGAGAGAACAGGCTAATACTGTGAGAAAACATTGATTCCAAGCAGTAAACAGCTATGTTACTCTTTCTAGAGTCAAAATATGTAACAATCCAATGCATTTGATTAATTATAAGAGTTCGGGTTGAATATTGAGTGTTTAGATACCACTTTTACCCATTTTGTCCCGAAAGAGGCTAAAGCCGAGAAAACATTGAATCTAAGCAATAAACAGCGTTGCTACTGTTTCTAGGGTCATAATGTGTGACATTCCATTGCATTTGACTAATTGTAAGAGTTTGGGATGAATTTGGAGTGTTTAGACAACACTTAAACCCGTTTTATCCCAAAACAGACTTAAATCGAGAAAACAAGCTAAAACCGAGAGAAAACATTGATTCCAAGCAGTAAACAGCTATGTTACTCTTTCTAGGGTCAAAATATGTAACAATCCAATGCATTTGACTAATTATAAGAGTTCGGGTTGAATATTGAGTGTTTAGATACCACTTTTACCCATTTTGTCCCGAAACAGGCTAAAACCGAGAAAACATTGAGTCTAAGCAGTAAATAGGGTTGTTACTGTTTCTAGGGTCATAATGTGTGACATTCCATTGCATTTGACTAATTGTAAGATTTCGGGATGAATTTGGAGTGTTTAGACAACACTTAAACCCGTTTTATCCCAAAACAAGCTTCAACCGAGAAAACAGGCTAAAACTGAGAGAAAACATTGATTCCAAGCAGTAAACAGCTATGTTACTCTTTCTAGGGTCAAAATATGTACCAATCCAATGCATTTTACTAATTATAAGAGTTCCGGTTGAATTTTGAGTGTTTAGATACCACTTTTACCCATTTTGTCCCGAAAGAGGCTAAAACCGAGAAAACGTTGATTCTAAGCAGTAAACAGCTTTGTTACTGTTTCTAGGGTCAGAATTTTTGACATTTCAATACATTTGACTAATTGTAAGAGTTTGGGATGAATTTGGAGTGTTTAGACAACACTTAAACCCGTTTTATCCCAAAACAGGCTTAAACCGAGAGAACAGGCTAATACTGTGAGAAAACATTGATTCCAAGCAGTAAACAGCTATGTTACTCTTTCTAGGGTCAAAATATGTAACAATCCAATGCATTTTACTAATTATAAGAGTTCGGGTTGAATTTTGAGTGTTTAGATACCACTTTTACCCATTTTGTCCCGAAACAGGCTAAAACCGAGAAAACATTGATTCTAAGCAGTAAACAGGGTTGTTACTGTTTCTAGGGTCATAATGTGTGACATTCCATTGCATTTGACTAATTGTAAGAGTTTGGGATGAATTTGGAGTGTTTAGACAACACTTAAACCCGTTTTATCCCAAAACAGACTTAAATCGAGAAAACAATCTAAAACCGAGAGAAAACATTGATTCGAAGCAGTAAACAGCTATGTTACTCTTTCTAGGGTCAAAATATGTAACAATCCAATGCATTTGACTAATTATTAGAGTTCGGGTTGAATATTGAGTGTTTAGATACCACTTTTACCCATTTTGTCCCGAAACAGGCTAAAACCGAGAAAACATTGAGTCTAAGCAGTAAATAGGGTTGTTACTGTTTCTAGGGTCATAATGTGTGACATTCCATTGCATTTGACTAATTGTAAGATTTCGGGATGAATTTGGAGTGTTTAGACAACACTTAAACCCGTTTTATCCCAAACCAGACTTAAATCGAGAAAACAAGCTAAAACCGAGAGAAAACATTGATTCGAAGCAGTAAACAGCTATGTTACTCTTTCTAGGGTCAAAATATGTAACAATCCAATGCATTTGACTAATTATAAGAGATCGGGTTGAATATTGAGTGTTTAGATACCACTTTTACCCATTTTGTCCCGAAAGAGGCTAAAACCGAGAAAACGTTGATTCTAAGCAGTAAACAGGGTTTTTACTGATTCTAGGGTCATAATGTGTGACATTCCATTGCATTTGACTAATTTTAAGATTTTGGGATGAATTTGGAGTGTTTAGACAACACTTAAACTCGTTTTATCCCAAAACAGACTTAAATCGAGAAAACAAGCTAAAACCGAGAGAAAACATTGATTCGAAGCAATAAACAGCTATGTTACTCTTTCTAGAGTCAAAATATGTAACAATCCAATGCATTTGATTAATTATAAGAGTTCGGGTTGAATATTGAGTGTTTAGATACCACTTTTACCCATTTTGTCCCGAAACAGGCTAAAACTGAGAAAACATTGATTCTAAGCAGTAAACAGGGTTGTTACTGTTTCTAGGGTCATAATGTGTGACATTCCATTGCATTTGACTAATTGTAAGATTTCGGGATGAATTTGGAGTGTTTAGACAACACTGAAACCCGTTTTTTCCCAAAACAGACTTAAATCGAGAAAACAAGCTAAAACCGAGAGAAAACATTGATTCGAAACAGTAAACAGCTATGTTACTCTTTCTAGGGTCAAAATATGTAACAATCCAATGCATTTGACTAATTATTAGAGTTCGGGTTGAATATTGAGTGTTTAGATACCACTTTTACCCATTTTGTCCCGAAACAGGCTAAAACCGAGAAAACATTGAGTCTAAGCAGTAAATAGGGTTGTTACTGTTTCTAGGGTCATAATGTGTGACATTCCATTGCATTTGACTAATTGTAAGATTTCGGGATGAATTTGGAGTGTTTAGACAACACTTAAACCCGTTTTATCCCAAAACTAGCTTCAACCGAGAAAACAGGCTAAAACTGAGAGAAAACATTGATTCCAAGCAGTAAACAGCTATGTTACTCTTTCTAGGGTCAAAATATGTAACAATCCAATGCATTTTACTAATTATAAGAGTTCCGGTTGAATTTTGAGTGTTTAGATACCACTTTTACCCATTTTGTCCCGAAAGAGGCTAAAACCGAGAAAACGTTGATTCTAAGCAGTAAACAGCTTTGTTACTGTTTCTAGGGTCAGAATTTTTTACATTTCAATACATTTGACTAATTGTAAGAGTTTGGGATGAATTTAGAGTGTTTAGACAACACTTAAACCCGTTTTATCCCAAAACAGGCTTAAACCGAGAGAACAGGCTAAAACTGTGAGAAAACATTGATTCCAAGCAGTAAACAGCTATGTTACTCTTTCTAGGGTCAAAATATGTAACAATCCAATGCATTTTACTAATTATAAGAGTTCGGGTTGAATTTTGAGTGTTTAGATACCACTTTTACCCATTTTGTCCCGAAACAGGCTAAAACCGAGAAAACATTGATTCTAAGCAGTAAACAGGGTTGTTACTGTTTCTAGGGTCATAATGTGTGACATTCCATTGCATTTGACTAATTGTAAGATTTCGGGATGAATTTGGAGTGTTTAGACAACACTTAAACCCGTTTTATCCCAAACCAGACTTAAATCGAGAAAACAAGCTAAAACCGAGAGAAAACATTGATTCGAAGCAGTAAACAGCTATGTTACTCTTTCTAGGGTCAAAATATGTAACAATCCAATGCATTTGACTAATTATAAGAGATCGGGTTGAATATTGAGTGTTTAGATACCACTTTTACCCATTTTGTCCCGAAAGAGGCTAAAACCGAGAAAACGTTGATTCTAAGCAGTAAACAGGGTTTTTACTGATTCTAGGGTCATAATGTGTGACATTCCATTGCATTTGACTAATTTTAAGATTTTGGGATGAATTTGGAGTGTTTAGACAACACTTAAACTCGTTTTATCCCAAAACAGACTTAAATCGAGAAAACAAGCTAAAACCGAGAGAAAACATTGATTCGAAGCAATAAACAGCTATGTTACTCTTTCTAGAGTCAAAATATGTAACAATCCAATGCATTTGATTAATTATAAGAGTTCGGGTTGAATATTGAGTGTTTAGATACCACTTTTACCCATTTTGTCCCGAAACAGGCTAAAACCGAGAAAACATTGATTCTAAGCAGTAAACAGGGTTGTTACTGTTTCTAGGGTCATAATGTGTGACATTCCATTGCATTTGACTAATTGTAAGATTTCGGGATGAATTTGGAGTGTTTAGACAACACTGAAACCCGTTTTTTCCCAAAACAGACTTAAATCGAGAAAACAAGCTAAAACCGAGAGAAAACATTGATTCGAAGCAGTAAACAGCTATGTTACTCTTTCTAGGGTCAAAATATGTAACAATCCAATGCATTTGACTAATTATTAGAGTTCGGGTTGAATATTGAGTGTTTAGATACCACTTTTACCCATTTTGTCCCGAAACAGGCTAAAACCGAGAAACCATTGAGTCTAAGCAGTAAATAGGGTTGTTACTGTTTCTAGGGTCATAATGTGTGACATTCCATTGCATTTGACTAATTGTAAGATTTCGGGATGAATTTGGAGTGTTTAGACAACACTTAAACCCGTTTTATCCCAAACCAGACTTAAATCGAGAAAACAAGCTAAAACCGAGAGAAAACATTGATTCGAAGCAGTAAACAGCTATGTTACTCTTTCTAGGGTCAAAATATGTAACAATCCAATGCATTTGACTAATTATAGAGATCGGGTTGAATATTGAGTGTTTAGATACCACTTTTACCCATTTTGTCCCGAAAGAGGCTAAAACCGAGAAAACGTTGATTCTAAGCAGTAAACAGGGTTTTTACTGATTCTAGGGTCATAATGTGTGACATTCCATTGCATTTGACTAATTTTAAGATTTTGGGATGAATTTGGAGTGTTTAGACAACACTTAAACTCGTTTTATCCCAAAACAGACTTAAATCGAGAAAACAAGCTAAAACCGAGAGAAAACATTGATTCGAAGCAATAAACAGCTATGTTACTCTTTCTAGAGTCAAAATATCTAACAATCCAATGCATTTGATTAATTATAAGAGTTCGGGTTGAATATTGAGTGTTTAGATACCACTTTTACCCATTTTGTCCCGAAACAGGCTAAAACCAAGAAAACATTGATTCTAAGCAGTAAACAGGGTTGTTACTGTTTCTAGGGTCATAATGTGTGACATTCCATTGCATTTGACTAATTGTAAGATTTCGGGATGAATTTGGAGTGTTTAGACAACACTGAAACCCGTTTTTTCCCAAAACAGACTTAAATCGAGAAAACAAGCTAAAACCGAGAGAAAACATTGATTCGAAGCAGTAAACAGCTATGCTACTCATTCTAGAGTCAAAGTATGTAACAATCCAATGCATTTGATTAATTATAAGAGTTCGGGTTGAATATTGAGTGTTTAGATACCACTTTTACCCATTTTGTCCCGAAAGAGGCTAAAGCTGAGAAAACATTGAATCTAAGCAATAAACAGCGTTGCTACTGTTTCTAGGGTCATAATGTGTGACATTCCATTGCATTTGACTAATTGTAAGAGTTTGGGATGAATTTGGAGTGTTTAGACACCACTTAAACCCGTTTTATCCCAAAACAGACTTAAATCGAGAAAACAAGCTAAAACCGAGAGAAAACATTGATTCGAAGCACTAAACAGCTATGTTACTCTTTCTATGGTCAAAATATGTAATAATCCAATGCATTTGACTAATTATAAGAGTTCGGGTTGAATATTGAGTGTTTAGATACCAGTTTTACCCATTTTGTCCCGAAAGAGGCTAAAGCCGAGAAAACATTGAATCTAAGCAATAAACAGCGTTGCTACTGTTTCTAGGGTCATAATGTGTGACATTCCATTGCATTTTACTAATTGTAAGAGTTTGGGATGAATTTGGAGTGTTTAGACAACACTTAAACCCGTTTTATCCCAAAACAAGCTTCAACCGAGAAAACAGGCTAAAACTGAGAGAAAACATTGATTCCAAGCAGTAAACAGCTATGTTACTCTTTCTAGGGTCAAAATATGTAACAATCCAATGCATTTTACTAATTATAAGAGTTCCGGTTGAATTTTGAGTGTTTAGATACCACTTTTACCCATTTTGTCCCGAAAGAGGCTAAAACCGAGAAAACGTTGATTCTAAGCAGTAAACAGCTTTGTTACTGTTTCTAGGGTCAGAATTTTTTACATTTCAATACATTTGACTAATTGTAAGAGTTTGGGATGAATTTGGAGTGTTTAGACAACACTTAAACCCGTTTTATCCCAAAACAGGCTTAAACCGAGAGAACAGGCTAAAACTGTGAGAAAACATTGATTCCAAGCAGTAAACAGCTATGTTACTCTTTCTAGGGTCAAAATATGTAACAATCCAATGCATTTTACTAATTATAAGAGTTCGGGTTGAATTTTGAGTGTTTAGATACCACTTTTACCCATTTTGTCCCGAAACAGGCTAAAACCGAGAAAACATTGATTCTAAGCAGTAAACAGGGTTGTTACTGTTTCTAGGGTCATAATGTGTGACATTCCATTGCATTTGACTAATTGTAAGAGTTTGGGATGAATTTGGAGTGTTTAGACAACACTTAAACCCGTTTTATCCCAAAACAGGCTTAAACCGAGAGAACAGGCTAAAACTGTGAGAAAACATTGATTCCAAGCAGTAAACAGCTATGTTACTCTTTCTAGGGTCAAAATATGTAACAATCCAATGCATTTGACTAATTATAAGAGATCGGGTTGAATATTGAGTGTTTAGATACCACTTTTACCCATTTTGTCCCGAAAGAGGCTAAAACCGAGAAAACGTTGATTCTAAGCAGTAAACAGGGTTGTTACTGTTTCTAGGGTCATAATGTGTGACATTCCATTGCATTTGACTAATTGTAAGATTTCGGGATGAATTTGGAGTGTTTAGACAACACTGAAACCCGTTTTTTCCCAAAACAGACTTAAATCGAGAAAACAAGCTAAAAAAGAGAGAAAAAATTGATTCGAAGCAGTAAACAGCTATGTTACTCTTTCTAGAGTCAAAATATGTAACAATCCAATGCATTTGATTAATTATAAGAGTTCGGGTTGAATATTGAGTGTTTAGATACCACTTTTACCCATTTTGTCCCGAAAGAGGCTAAAGCCGAGAAAACATTGAATCTAAGCAATAAACAGCGTTGCTACTGTTTCTAGGGTCATAATGTGTGACATTCCATTGCATTTGACTAATTATAAGAGTTTGGGATGAATTTGGAGTGTTTAGACAACACTTAAACCCGTTTTATCCCAAAACAGACTTAAATCGAGAAAACAAGCTAAAACCGAGAGAAAACATTGATTCGAAGCACTAAACAGCTATGTTACTCTTTCTAGGGTCAAAATATGTAACAATCCAATGCATTTGACTAATTATAAGAGTTCGGGTTGAATATTGAGTGTTTAGATACCACTTTTACCCATTTTGTCCACAAAGAGGCTAAAGCCGAGAAAACATTGATTCTAAGCAGTAAACAGCGTTGCTACTGTTTCTAGGGTCAGAATGTTTGAAATTCCAATGCATATGACTAATATTAAGAGTTCAGGGTGAATTTGGAGTGTTTAGACAACACTTAAACCCGTTTTATCGCAAAACAGGCTTAAATAGAGAAAACAAGCTAAAACCGTGAGAAAACATTGATTCGAAGCACTAAACAGCTATGTTACTCTTTCTATGGTCAAAATATGTAATACTCCAATGCATTTGACTAATTATAAGAGTTCGGGTTGAATATTGAGTGTTTAGATACCACTTTTACCCATTTTGTCCCGAAAGAGGCTAAAGCCGAGAAAACATTGAATCTAAGCAATAAACAGCGTTGCTACTGTTTCTAGGGTCATAATGTGTGACATTCCATTGCATTTTACTAATTGTAAGAGTTTGGGATGAATTTGGAGTGTTTAGACAACACTTAAACCCGTTTTATCCCAAAACAAGCTTCAACCGAGAAAACAGGCTAAAACTGAGAGAAAACATTGATTCCAAGCAGTAAACAGCTATGTTACTCTTTCTAGGGTCAAAATATGTAACAATCCAATGCATTTTACTAATTATAAGAGTTCCGGTTGAATTTTGAGTGTTTAGATACCACTTTTACCCATTTTGTCCCGAAAGAGGCTAAAACCGATAAAACGTTGATTCTAAGCAGTAAACAGCTTTGTTACTGTTTCTAGGGTCAGAATTTTTAACATTTCAATACATTTGACTAATTTTAAGAGTTTGGGATGAATTTGGAGTGTTTAGACAACACTTAAACCCGTTTTATCCCAAAACAGGCTTAAACCGAGAGAACAGGCTAAAACTGTGAGAAAACATTGATTCCAAGCAGTAAACAGCTATGTTAATCTTTCTAGGGTCAAAATATGTAACAATCCAATGCATTTTACTAATTATAAGAGTTCGGGTTGAATTTTGAGTGTTTAGATACCACTTTTACCCATTTTGTCCCGAAACAGGCTAAAACCGAGAAAACATTGATTCTAAGCAGTAAACAGGGTTGTTACTGTTTCTAGGGTCATAATGTGTGACATTCCATTGCATTTGACTAATTGTAAGAGTTTGGGATGAATTTGGAGTGTTTAGACAACACTTAAACCCGTTTTATCCCAAAACAGGCTTAAACCGAGAGAACAGGCTAAAACTGTGAGAAAACATTGATTCCAAGCAGTAAACAGCTATGTTACTCTTTCTAGGGTCAAAATATGTAACAATCCAATGCATTTGACTAATTATAAGAGATCGGGTTGAATATTGAGTGTTTAGATACCACTTTTACCCATTTTGTCCCGAAAGAGGCTAAAGCTGAGAAAACATTGAATCTAAGCAATAAACAGCTTTGCTACTGTTTCTAGGGTCATAATGTGTGACATTCCATTGCATTTGACTAATTGTAAGAGTTTGGGATGAATTTGGAGTGTTTAGACAACACTTAAACCCGTTTTATCCCAAAACAGACTTAAATCGAGAAAACAAGCTAAAACCGAGAGAAAACATTGATTCGAAGCAGTAAACAGCTATGTTACTCTTTCTAGGGTCAAACTATGTAACAATCCAATGCATTTTACTAATTATAAGAGTTCGGGTTGAATTTTGAGTGTTTAGATACCACTTTTACCCATTTTGTCCCGAAACAGGCTAAAACCGAGAAAACATTGATTCTAAGCAGTAAACAGGGTTGTTACTGTTTCTAGGGTCATAATGTGTGACATTCCATTGCATTTGACTAATTGTAAGAGTTTGGGATTAATTTGGAGTGTTTAGACAACACTTAAACCCGTTTTATCCCAAAACAGGCTTAAACCGAGAGAACAGGCTAAAACTGTGAGAAAACATTGATTCCAAGCAGTAAACAGCTATGTTACTCTTTCTAGGGTCAAAATATGTAACAATCCAATGCATTTGACTAATTATAAGAGATCGGGTTGAATATTGAGTGTTTAGATACCACTTTTACCCATTTTGTCCCGAATGAGGCTAAAGCTGAGAAAACATTGAATCTAAGCAATAAACAGCGTTGCTACTGTTTCTAGGGTCATAATGTGTGACATTCCATTGCATTTGACTAATTGTAAGAGTTTGGGATGAATTTGGAGTGTTTAGACAACACTTAAACCCGTTTTATCCCAAAACAGACTTAAATCGAGAAAACAAGCTAAAACCGAGAGAAAACATTGATTCGAAGCACTAAACAGCTATGTTACTCTTTCTATGGTCAAAATATGTAATAATCCAATGCATTTGACTAATTATAAGAGTTCGGGTTGAATATTGAGTGTTTAGATTGTAAGTTTGAGAGTAGAGTAATCAAGAGATTATGGAAGAGAGTGAAATCGTGTAAAGAGTGAGGAGAGTGAACGATTGAGAGAGAGAGTGTTGGAGAAAGAGAATAAACTCTTTTCTTACTTCTATTAGTATGATACTTACAAACTATTTAAAGACATATACAAATAGGATATTCTCTTAGGATCCTATGCACACTAATATGAGGAGAAAGCGACATCTCCTTATTCTAACATGTGATCTCCTCTTCTCTCTTACAACTTGCTCCAACGGCTACAAAGGAAGGATCGAGATGAATGACGACCGTTGGAGGATCTCTTTGGTGGATTGGGCTCATGAAGACTTCTATTTGAGGATGGCCCGTTGGTTGGTCGTACGGACGTCCGTACGGTCGTACGGACAAGTGTGTGTGCCGGTTCATACTCCCCCTCAAGCTTGACTTGGGGAACTAGTCAAGCTTGACAACATAGGCACCCACCTCATTAAAAACCTTAGTATAGAAAAAAAAAAACCTCTTGGGAAAACTATACTTAAGGGAAAAAGAGTGTAGGCGCCAAAACAAAGCAAGTCATTGCCGAGTGAGGTTTAGGAGGCCAAGCTTAGGATGGATGTATTCACACACTTGGGGGCTCGCAGCTTTAGTCAGGACGTCTGCAAGTTGTTCTTTGCTTTCGGTATGGCAAGGTAAGACAACTCCAAGCTTGATTTGTTCTCGGACCTTATGGCAATCCACTTCAATGTGCTTGGTCCGCTCATGGAACACTGAATTGGTTGCTATATGAATGGCTGCTTCGTTATCACAGTGCATGGTGATCGGCTTTGTTGATTCTATTCCAAGATCCTTGAGTAACATCTTCAGCCACATTAGCTCCGTCGTTAGCTTCCTCATAGCTCTATACTCGGATTCGGCACTTGAGAGTGAGACGACCTTTTGCTTCTTGCTCTTCCATGTGACCAGGTTCCCTCCAAGGAACGTGCAATAGCCTGTGGTTGAGCGTCGGTCCCCACGATCTCCGGCATAGTCAGCGTCGCAGTAGCCTACCAACTCAGTGCTCTTGTTGCGTCCCATCCATATGCCTTGGCCGGGTGAGCCCTTGATGTACTTGAGGATCCGTGTCAGCATGTTCCAATGGTGCACGGTGGGGTTCTTCATATGCTGGCTTACCTGGTTCACGGCAAAGCAAATGTCAGGCCGTGTGATAGTCAAATAAATGAGCTTACCGACTAGCCGCCGGTAGAGGCTAACGTCCTCGAATGAAGCGGTGTCAAGCTCCCCCTGTCCTCCATCCTTGTAATTCTCTTCTAGGGGCGTTGTTACTGCCTTAGCTCCTAGTTTTCCTGTTTCACTCAATAAGTCTAGTGCATACTTTCTTTGAGACAACAATAACCCTTCATTTGATCTATAAACTTCTATCCCAAGAAAGTATTTCAACTCTCCAAGATCTTTAATATCAAAAACTGATTTCAAGAATGTTTTAGAGTCTTGAATACCTACCGAGTCACTTCCAGTGATGATGATATCATCAACATACACTAGAATGACTACTATACCTTTGGCGCTTGGTAAGGTGAACAAGGTGTGGTCAGCTTCGGATTTGCGAAAGCCTTTGTCAAGGAGTGTGGTGCTAAGCTTGTGATACCACGCCCTTGGTGACTGCTTCAAGCCATAGATAGCTTTGTTGAGTTTCAAGACCTTTCCCGGACCAATAGTATCCTCCAAACCTGGTGGTGGTCGCATATACACTTCATCCTCCAGTTCTCCTTGCAAGAAGGCGTTCTTCACGTCCATTTGCCAAAGTTCCCAGTCGAGGTTGGTGGCGAGAGAGAGTACAACTCGAACCGTGTGAAGCTTAGCCACCGGAGCAAACGTATCAAGATAGTCCTCCCCATACGTTTGCGTGAACCCTCGTGCGACTAGGCGGGCTTTGTGGCGTTCAATCTCCCCATTGCTCTTATATTTGATTGTGAAGATATACCGAGAGGTGACAGCCTTCTTGCCCTTGGGTAAGTCAGCCTCGTCCCATGTATGATTTTGCACCATGGCCGTATTCTCGGCATCCACTGCATCTCTCCATACTTTGTGCTGCTTAGCCTCATCATAGGTCTTGGGGATCCAATCCTCATCAATATGGCCAAGAAACACTTGATGTTCTATCGGAAAATGAGCCAAGGTGCACACGGCCTGAATCGGATGAGCAACGGCCATGTTGTTGTAGTACACACGGGTGTTCTTCCAATGACTAGGAGGATACCTAATACGTTGGCTGCGCCGAAGAGGAACTATAGCCCCAGCTTCGGAGTTGGCTCGTCCTGGAGTAATGATCTCCTCAAGCTGTTCAGCCGTCTCCTCGGTTGTTTCGGCCGTGTTGTCCGCGAGTGACTCGGTTGCTTCCTCATGCTGCTCAGTATGGTCATCGGCATGTGTAGCAGGCTCAGGCTCAGTAAATGGCTCAGGTTGCTCTGGTGATGCTGGTCTGGCTGACTCGGTAGTGATCCGATCGTTTTCAAAACCTAGTCGCTCAAGGATTACTCGGAGGTTGCGCGTCCGATCAGATGGTGAATCAGAGAGGTTACGGAGCTCATCCCAATTCTTCTCATCGTAAAAACCTTGTGTCTCCATGAACTTGACATCACGAGATACTAGAACCCTCCTTGTTGTAGGTTCATAGCACTTATACCCCTTTTGTGTGGTAGAGTAGCCAAGAAACATAGCCTTTGTACTCTTTGCATCAAGCTTGTCTCTTAGCTCACCTGGTCGCAACACATAGCACACACAACCAAACACTCGTAAGTGATCAAATGTAGGTTTGTCATTCGTTAATACCTCAAATGGAGACACATCCTTTAGGATCTTTGTTGGTGTGCGGTTAATAAGATAACAAGCGGCTAGCACAGCATCTCCCCAAAACCTCTTTGGAACCCTTGTGTGAAACATCATAGACCTTGCTACTTCCATGAGATGCCTATTCTTTCTCTCAGCCACTCCATTTTGTTGTGGTGTGTAAGGACAGCTAGTTTGATGAAGAATTCCATGTTTGGCTAGATATTGCTTAAAGGCATGGCTTGTGTACTCTCCACCATTATCTGATCTCAAAATTTTAATCTTGGCATGAAAGTGGTTAGTGACATAATTTTGAAAATTAGTAAAGGCCTCAAGGACTCTATCCTTAGAGGGAAGTAAAGTTATCCAAGTATATTTTGATTTTTCATCAATAAAAGTCACAAAATACTTTTGATTATCTCTAGATAAGCAAGGAGATGTCCAAACATCAGAATGAATTAAATCAAAACATTTTTCATAAATAGTAATAGATTTAGGAAAAACAGCCTTGCAATGTTTACCAAGAATACAAGCCTCACACTCATCATTTTGAAAAGAAACATTAGGAAATATTAAAGATAAAGCTCTTGTGTGAGGGTGTCCTAGCCTAGCATGTAAAATAGAATCACTAGGTTTCATAATAACCGAATTAAAACAAGATACATTAGAAGATAAGTTCAAGTCCTCAAGCACATAGAGGTCATCCTTGGATCCTCCTTGACCAAGAACCTTACTTGTCTCAATATCCTGAAAATGAACATTGTTAGGACCAAATATAGCATAACAATTTAAATCAGTAGTGGCTCTCTTAACTGATAGCAAGTTAGAAGTAAAGTTTGGCATATAAAATGCCTTAGTCTCCTTATCAAATAGTTTCAAGTTTCCAATGCCTTTAACTGGTACTTTCTCACCATTTGCTATTATCACATTACCATTAGCAGGTTTAATATCACTAATTAGCCTAGAATCACTAATCATGTGATGGGATGCACCAGAATCAACTATGAGGGGTTTAATTTTGTTTGAGGCAAGAAACGCCTTACCGGTGGCCTCTTTGATGGCTTTGATGAGCGCATCAAGGTCGGACCGCCTTACCAGCTCGGACGATGCTGCAGCAAGAGCAGTTCCACTGGTCACTTGTTGAGGTTGCTCAGAGATTGATGACTCCCCCATGGCTACTGCTTGATGAGCTCTCGGTGGTCCTCCGCGGTTTGGTCGTCCACCTCGGATGGTACCCGGCGGTGGTGCTAGATGAGGGTGTAGAATCCAGCAGCGGCTCTTGAAGTGACCAAGCTTCTTACAATGCTCACAAAATGGCGGGTTGTTCTTGTCCTCCGGCTTGTAGTAGCCCTTGTTTGCTGATGCCGTCTCAGCTTTGTTAGCGGTCACAAGTTCTCCCTTGCCGCCAAACAATCCCATGGAGCCATGCTCCTTTTGAATTTGGTTACAGACATCATCAAGGCTAGGGAGCTTGTCCGACCGTAGAATATGCTTGATAAGGTCATTGTAGGAGGGGTTCAAGGTCAAGAGAAGGCCGAACACCTTATCTTGTTCACGCCTCTCATTCAGAATGGCCGGATCTATAGTCGCCGGCCGGAGCATCTCTAGTTCAGCCCAAAGGGACCTAAACTTCCCAAAGTGCTTGGTGAACTCCATGTCTTCTTGGTTGAGGTTGTTGATGGCCCTCTTAATCTCAAAAATTCGGTTTACATTTGTAACATTCCCAAAAACATTCTTGAGAGTGTCCCACAAGTCTTTTGCTGTCTCGCAATAAGAGTAAGCTTCAAGTATGGGTGCATCTAGGGAGTTTTGAATGATAGCTAGGACTCCCTGATCTTCTTGAAACCACTTGTTCTTCTCATCGACAAGATCCTTGCCGTCTTTGGTGGTCTCGCCACTAGGAGCTTCGCTCGTCTCAACATGGGACCAAAGTCCTCGGCCGCATAGGGCTGTCTTTGTGGTTCTAGCCCACAGTAAGTAATTCTCTCCCTTGAGAGTAACTGGAACAATGAGAGTTTTGGTAGTTTCCATGGAAAAAGATGAAGAGACCGTTGGTTAAAGCTATTGTCCAACGGTTAAAGAAAGAAGATTCAAGAACAAGAAATTTCAAGAACAAGAAAGAGAATGCGGAAGGGAGTGATGGAGATTTGAGGCAAGAACAGAATCAAATCTGCTCTGATACCATGTAAGTTTGAGAGTAGAGTAATCAAGAGATTATGGAAGAGAGTGAAATCGTGTAAAGAGTGAGGAGAGTGAACGATTGAGAGAGAGAGTGTTGGAGAAAGAGAATAAACTCTTTTCTTACTTCTATTAGTATGATACTTACAAACTATTTAAAGACATATACAAATAGGATATTCTCTTAGGATCCTATGCACACTAATATGAGGAGAAAGCGACATCTCCTTATTCTAACATGTGATCTCCTCTTCTCTCTTACAACTTGCTCCAACGGCTACAAAGGAAGGATCGAGATGAATGACGACCGTTGGAGGATCTCTTTGGTGGATTGGGCTCATGAAGACTTCTATTTGAGGATGGCCCGTTGGTTGGTCGTACGGACGTCCGTACGGTCGTACGGACAAGTGTGTGTGCCGGTTCATATAGATACCACTTTTACCCATTTTGTCCCGAAAGAGGCTAAAGCCGAGAAAACATTGAATCTAAGCAATAAACAGCGTTGCTACTGTTTCTAGGGTCATAATGTGTGACATTCCATTGCATTTGACTAATTATAAGAGTTTGGGATGAATTTGGAGTGTTTAGACAACACTTAAACCCGTTTTATCCCAAAACAGACTTAAATCGAGAAAACAAGCTAAAACCGAGAGAAAACATTGATTCGAAGCACTAAACAGCTATGTTACTCTTTCTATGGTCAAAATATGTAATAATCCAATGCATTTGACTAATTATAAGAGTTCGGGTTGAATATTGAGTGTTTAGATACCACTTTTACCCATTTTGTCCCGAAAGAGGCTAAAGCCGAGAAAACATTGAATCTAAGCAATAAACAGCGTTGCTACTGTTTCTAGGGTCATAATGTGTGACATTCCATTGCATTTGACTAATTATAAGAGTTTAGGATGAATTTGGAGTGTTTAGACAACACTTAAACCCGTTTTATCCCAAAACAGACTTAAATCGAGAAAACAAGCTAAAACCGAGAGAAAACATTGATTCGAAGCACTAAACAGCTATGTTACTCTTTCTATGGTCAAAATATGTAATAATCCAATGCATTTGACTAATTATAAGAGTTCGGGTTGAATATTGAGTGTTTAGATACCACTTTTACCCATTTTGTCCCGAAAGAGGCTAAAGCCGAGAAAACATTGAATCTAAGCAATAAACAGCGTTGCTACTGTTTCTAGGGTCATAATGTGTGACATTCCATTGCATTTGACTAATTATAAGAGTTTGGGATGAATTTGGAGTGTTTAGACAACACTTAAACCCGTTTTATCCCAAAACAGACTTAAATCGAGAAAACAAGCTAAAACCGAGAGAAAACATTGATTCGAAGCACTAAACAGCTATGTTACTCTTTCTAGGGTCAAAATATGTAACAATCCAATGCATTTGACTAATTATAAGAGTTCGGGTTGAATATTGAGTGTTTAGATACCACTTTTACCCATTTTGTCCACAAAGAGGCTAAAGCCGAGAAAACATTGATTCTAAGCAGTAAACAGCGTTGCTACTGTTTCTAGGGTCAGAATGTTTGAAATTCCAATGCATATGACTAATATTAAGAGTTCAGGGTGAATTTGGAGTGTTTAGACAACACTTAAACCCGTTTTATCGCAAAACAGGCTTAAATAGAGAAAACAAGCTAAAACCGAGAGAAAACATTGATTCGAAGCAGTAAACAGCTATGTTACTCTTTCTAGAGTCAAAATATGTAACAATCCAATGCATTTGATTAATTATAAGAGTTCGGGTTGAATATTGAGTGTTTAGATACCACTTTTACCCATTTTGTCCCGAAAGAGGCTAAAGCCGAGAAAACATTGAATCTAAGCAATAAATAGCGTTGCTACTGTTTCTAGGGTCATAATGTGTGACATTCCATTGCATTTGACTAATTGTAAGAGTTTGGGATGAATTTGGAGTGTTTAGACAACACTTAAACCCGTTTTATCCCAAAACAGACTTAAATCGAGAAAACAAGCTAAAACCGAGAGAAAACATTGATTCGAAGCAGTAAACAGCTATGTTACTCTTTCTAGGGTCAAACTATGTAACAATCCAATGCATTTGACTCATTATAAGAGTTCGGGTTGAATATTGAGTGTTTAGATACCACTTTTACCCATTTTGTCCCGAAAGAGGCTAAAGCCGAGAAAACATTGAATCTAAGCAATAAACAGCGTTGCTACTGTTTCTAGGGTCATAATGTGTGACATTCCATTGCATTTTACTAATTGTAAGAGTTTGGGATGAATTTGGAGTGTTTAGACAACACTTAAACCCGTTTTATCCCAAAACAGTCTTAAATCGAGAAAACAGGCTAAAACTGAGAGAAAACATTGATTCCAAGCAGTAAACAGCTATGTTACTCTTTCTAGGGTCAAAATATGTAACAATCCAATGCATTTTACTAATTATAAGAGTTCCGGTTGAATTTTGAGTGTTTAGATACCACTTTTACCCATGTTGTCCCAAAAGAGGCTAAAACCGAGAAAACGTTGATTCTAAGCAGTAAACAGCTTTGTTACTGTTTCTAGGGTCAGAATTTTTGACATTTCAATACATTTGACTAATTGTAAGAGTTTGGGATGAATTTGGAGTGTTTAGACAACACTTAAACCCGTTTTATCCCAAAACAGGCTTAAACCGAGAAAACAGGCTAAAACTGTGAGAAAACATTGATTCCAAGCAGTAAACAGCTATGTTACTCTTTCTAGGGTCAAAATATGTAACAATCCAATGCATTTTACTAATTAAGAGTTGTAAGTTTTAAATTAGAGAGATTTGAGAGTAACTCAGAATAGAGATCGGATAGAGAAGGGAAGAGAGTAGGCGTATGGAGAGAATAGGAGAAAGAGATATTTTCTCTTCTTACTTTATTAGTAACCTAGTTACATCCTTATTATAGTCATACATACAAGAATATTCCTCTAAGATGCTATACACATTTACAAATGGAGATAGTGACACCTCCTTAATCACAACATGTGATCTTCCTTTCCCTTCCACTTGCACAGCTTGTCAACGGTTATGAAGGAGGAAGGATCTCGAAGGCTTGTGACCGTTGGAGGCTCTCACTGATGGGCTGGACCTGATATCCTCGATGGTTGTACGGACGGCCCACTTTGATAACAGTACGGACGTCCGTACGGCCGTACGGACGGTGGTGTCCCATTTCAGACTCCCCCTCAAGCTTGACTAAGGCCATGGATCAAGCTTGACTAAATGGGCACCCACCTCATTAAAAACCTTAGTATAGAAAACCACTTGGGAAAAACTATACACAAGGGAAAAAGAGTGTAGGTGCCGATTTAGGATCTCATGGCCGAGTAAGGTCTATGAGGCCAAGCTTCGAGTGAATGTATTCACACACTTGTGGGCTTGCTGCTTTGGTGAGGATGTCAGCCAGTTGTTCTTTGCTTTCGGTATGACATGGTAGGACAACCCCAAGCTTGATTTGCTCTCTAACTTTATGACAATCGACTTCAATATGCTTGGTTCTCTCATGAAACACTAAATTGGTGGCGATATGGATGGCGGCTTCATTATCACAATGCATAGTGATTGGTTTCGGTGATTCAATTCCAAGATCCTTGAGGAGTGCCTTTAACCACATCAGTTCCGTTGTTAGTTTCCTCATAGCTCTATACTCGGACTCCGCACTTGAAAGTGATACGACCTTTTGCTTCTTGCTCTTCCAAGTGACCAAGTTACCACCAAGGAACGTGCAGTAGCCTGTAGTTGAGCGGCGGTCCTCTCGATCTCCGGCATAGTCAGCATCGCAATAGCCCACTAGTTCGGTGTTCTTATTGCGTCCCATCCAAATGCCTTGTCCCGGTGAGCCTTTGATGTACTTGAGGATTCGTGTCACCATGTTCCAATGATGGATCGTTGGGTTCTTCATATGCTGGCTGGCCTGGTTCACAGCAAAACAAATATCAGGTCGTGTGATCGTTAAGTAGATAAGCTTACCTACTAGGCGCCGGTATAGGCTAACGTCCTTGAACGGAGCTGTATCAAGCTCCCCCTGTCCTCCGGCCTTGTAGTTCTCTTCAAGGGGTGTAGACACCGCTTTTGAACCTAATTTTCCTGTTTCACTCAACAAGTCAAGTGCATATTTTCTTTGTGACAAGAATAGACCTTTATCCGATCTGTAAACTTCTATCCCAAGAAAATATTTCAACTCTCCAAGGTCTTTAATATCAAAAACTGATTTCAAAAAGGTTTTAGTGGTTTGAATACCTACCGAGTCACTTCCAGTGATGATGATATCATCAACATACACTAGAATGACTATTATACCTTTTGTGCTTGTTAGCGTGAATAGAGTATGATCAGCCTCGGATTTTCGGAATCCTTTGTCAAGGAGAGTGGTGCTTAGCTTGTGGTACCATGCTCTTGGAGACTGTTTTAGGCCATAGATTGCTTTGTTGAGTTTTAACACCTTGCCCGGACTAATGGTGTCTTCTAAGCCCGGTGGTGGCCGCATATACACTTCGTCTTCAAGCTCTCCTTGCAAGAAGGCGTTCTTAACATCCATTTGCCAAAGTTCCCAATCGAGGTTGGTGGCAAGAGAGAGAACGACTCGAACGGTGTGAAGCTTGGCCACCGGAGCAAACGTATCAAGATAGTCCTCCCCATACGTTTGTGTGAATCCTCGTGCAACAAGCCGGGCTTTGTAGCGTTCGATCTCACCATTGCTCTTGTATTTGATGGTGAAGATATAACGCGAGGTAACGGCCTTCTTGCCGTTGGGCAAATCGGCTTCATCCCACGTACGGTTTTGGACCATGGCCGTGTTTTCAGCGTTGATCGCATCTTGCCATTCCTTGTGGTCCTTGGCCTCAGCATAGGTCTGGGGAATCCAGTTCGCATCAATGTGGCCAAGAAAGACTTGATGATCAATCGGGAGATGAGCAAGTGAACATACGGCCTGAATTGGGTGCGCGACGGCCATGTTGTTGTAGTACACTCGAGTGTTCGTCCAGTTGTTGGGGTGAAACTTGATGCGCTGACTTCGTCGGAGAGGAACGATAGGCCCAGCCTCGGACTCAGCACTGACTGGAACTTCCGGTTCCGTGAATGGTACTGTGTCCGTGTCCGTGTCCGTGTCCGTGTCCGTGGTACCGTGTCCGTGTCCGTGTCCGTGTCCGTGTCCGTGTCCATGTCCGTGTCCGTGTCCGTGTCCGTGTCCATGTCCATGTCCGTGTCCGTGTCCGTGTCCGTGTCCGTGTCCGTGTCCGTGTCCGGAGTCCGCGGTACCATGATCTTCCATAGATGTTTCTGGTGCATTTGGCTCGACAGGAACAGGATCGGTAGATGGGACAGAAGGTTCAGTTGGCTCGGCAGGATCATTGGCGGCCCGATCGTTTTCAATGCCTAGCCGCTCAAGGATGACACGTAGGTTCCGCGTTCGATCCGATGGGGTGGTTGATAGGTTACGTAGTTCATCCCAGTTGGGCTCGTCATAGAATCCTTTTGTCTCCACAAACTTGACATCACGAGATATGAGAACTCTCCTTGTCGCCGGATCATAGCACTTATAGCCCTTTTGTGTTGTGGAGTAGCCGATAAACATGCTCTTAACACTCTTGGCATCGAGTTTGTCTCGTAGTTCACCTGGTCGCAACACATAACAAACACAACCAAACACCCTTAGATGGTCAAATGTAGGTTTAGCCTTGTTTAATACCTCAAATGGGGATATGTCATTAAGGATCTTCGTTGGTGTGCGATTAATAAGGTAACAGGCCGTAAGGACAGCATCACCCCAAAAACGCTTTGGAACCGTTGTATGGAACATCATAGACCTTGCAACCTCCATGAGATGCCTATTCTTCCTCTCAGCCACTCCATTTTGTTGTGGTGTGTATGGGCAACTAGTTTGGTGAAGAATTCCATGTTTGGCTAGATGTTGTTTAAAGGCATGACTTGTGTATTCTCCACCATTATCTGATCTCAAAATTTTAATCTTTGCATGATAGTGGTTAGTAACATAATTTTGGAAATTAGTAAAGGCCTCAAGAACTCTATCCTTAGAAGGGAGTAAGGTCAACCAAGTATATTTCGATTTTTCATCAATAAAAATAACAAAATACTTTTGATTTTCTCTAGAAAGGCAAGGAGATGTCCAAACATCAGAATGGACTAAATCAAAACAGTTTTCATACATAGTAATAGATTTAGGAAAAACAGTTTTGCAATGTTTACCAAGGATACAAGCCTCACATTCATCATTTTTAAAAGAAATACTAGGAAACATCAAGGTTAAGGCTCTAGTGTGAGGATGTCCTAATCTAGCATGAAGAATAGAGTCATTAGGTTTAACAACAACCGATTTAAAACAAGATGCAGAAGTAGAAGATAGATTCAAGTCCTCAAGCACATAGAGATCATCCTTAGAACCTCCTTGTCCAAGAACTTTACTTGTTTCAATATCCTGAAAATGAACCTTGTTAGGACTAAATATTGCATAACAATTCAAATCAGTGGTAGCTCTCTTAACGGATAGTAAATTTGATGTGAAAGTTGGCATATAAAAAGCCTTGGTTACTTTGTCAAACAATTTCAAATTTCCTACACCTTTAACCGGTACCTTCTCGCCATTAGCTATAACAACATTACCATTTGCCGGTGTAATATCACTTATTAATCTAGAATCACTAATCATGTGATGAGATGCACCGGAGTCAACAATAAGAGGTTTAGTTTTGTTTAGGGCGAGAAAAGATTTACCGGAGGCCTCCTTGAGGGCTTTGATGAGCGCATCAAGGTCGGACTTCCTCACCAGCTCGGAGGACGCCGTGAGTGCAGTAGCTTGTTGGGATGGTTCGGTTGGTGTTTCTCCCATTACAGCGGCTTGATGGGCTCTTGGTGGTCCTCCACGGTTTGGTCCTCCACGGCGAAGGTGTGGGTGAAGGATCCAGCAGCGGCTCTTGAAGTGACCCACTTTCTTACAATGTTCACATACTGGTGGATTCTTGTCGTCCGGCTTGTAGTATCCTCGGTTAGCCGATGCCATTTCCACCTTGTTGACAGTTATTAACTCCCCTTTGCCTCCGAATAGCCCCATGGAACCATGTTCCTTTTGAATTTGGTTACATACGTCGTCTAGGCTAGGAAGCTTGTCAGATCGTAGGATATGCTTGATAAGGTCGTTGTAGGAGGGGTTCAACGTTAAGAGTAAGCCGAACACTTTATCTTGTTCACGCCTTTCGTTCAAGATGGCTGGATCTACGGTCGCCGGCCGGAGCATCTCTAGTTCAGCCCAAAGTGACCTAAACTTTCCAAAGTGTTTAGTGAACTCCATGTCTTCCTGGTTGAGATTGTTGATGGTTCTCTTAATCTCGAAGATCCGGTTCACGTTAGTAACATTTCCAAAGACATTCTTAAGAGTGTCCCATAAGTCCTTTGCAGTTTCGCAATAGGAGTAAGCTTCAAGGATGGGGGCATCTAGGGAGTTTTGAATAATGGCTAGGACTCCTTGGTCTTCTTGAAACCACTTGTTCCTTTCGTCTGCGACAAGATCCTTGTCGTCTTTGGTGGCCTCGCCACTTGGAGCCTCACTCGCTTCAACATGGGACCAAAGTCCTCGGCCGCATAGGGCTGTCTTCGTGGTTCTAGCCCACAGTAAGTAGTTCTCTCCCTTGAGAGTAACCGGAACAATCATAGTTTTGGTGTTTTCCATGATGAATTCGGTGGTTTAGGTGTTTACCCAACGGTTAACAGAAATTTTGGGAACAAAGAGATTTGAAAGCACAAGATAGAGAGAATGCGGAAGATTGTGATGGAGATGAAGTCAAAGAACAGGAACAATCTGCTCTGATACCATGTAAGTTTTAAATTAGAGAGATTTGAGAGTAACTCAGAATAGAGATCGGATAGAGAAGGGAAGAGAGTAGGCGTATGGAGAGAATAGGAGAAAGAGATATTTTCTCTTCTTACTTTATTAGTAACCTAGTTACATCCTTATTATAGTCATACATACAAGAATATTCCTCTAAGATGCTATACACATTTACAAATGGAGATAGTGACACCTCCTTAATCACAACATGTGATCTTCCTTTCCCTTCCACTTGCACAGCTTGTCAACGGTTATGAAGGAGGAAGGATCTCGAAGGCTTGTGACCGTTGGAGGCTCTCACTGATGGGCTGGACCTGATATCCTCGATGGTTGTACGGACGGCCCACTTTGATAACAGTACGGACGTCCGTACGGCCGTACGGACGGTGGTGTCCCATTTCAGAAGAGTTTGGGTTGAATTTTGAGTGTTTAGATACCACTTTTACCCATTTTGTCCCGAAACAGGCTAAAACCGAGAAAACATTGATTCTAAGCAGTAAACAGGGTTGTTACTGTTTCTAGGGTCATAATGTGTGACATTCCATTGCATTTGACTAATTGTAAGAGTTTGGGATGAATTTGGAGTGTTTAGACAACACTTAAACCCGCTTTATCCCAAAACAGACTTAAATCAAGAAAACAAGCTAAAACCGAGAGAAATCATTGATTCGAAGCAGTAAACAGCTATGTTACTCTTTCTAGGGTCAAAATATGTAACAATCCAATGCATTTGACTAATTATTAGAGTTCGGGTTGAATATTGAGTGTTTAGATACCACTTTTACCCATTTTGTCCCGAAACAGGCTAAAACCGAGAAAACATTGAGTCTAAGCAGTAAATAGGGTTGTTACTGTTTCTAGGGTCATAATGTGTGACATTCCATTGCATTTGACTAATTGTGAGATTTCGGGATGAATTTGGAGTGTTTAGACAACACTTAAACCCGTTTTATCCCAAAACAGACTTAAATCGAGAAAACAAGCTAAAACCGAGAGAAAACATTGATTCGAAGCAGTAAACAGCTATTTTACTCTTTCTAGGGTCAAAATATGTAACAATCCAATGCATTTGACTAATTATTAGAGTTCGGGTTGAATATTGAGTGTTTAGATACCACTTTTACCCATTTTGTCCCGAAACAGGCTAAAACCGAGAAAACATTGAGTCTAAGCAGTAAATAGGGTTGTTACTGTTTCTAGGGTCATAATGTGTGACATTCCATTGCATTTGACTAATTGTAAGATTTCAGGATGAATTTGGAGTGTTTAGACAACACTTAAACCCGTTTTATCCCAAACCAGACTTAAATCGAGAAAACAAGCTAAAACCGAGAGAAAACATTGATTCGAAGCAGTAAACAGCTATGTTACTCTTTCTAGGGTCGAAATATGTAACAATCCAATGCATTTGACTAATTATAAGAGATCGGGTTGAATATTGAGTGTTTAGATACCACTTTTACCCATTTTGTCCCGAAAGAGGCTAAAACCGAGAAAACGTTGATTCTAAGCAGTAAACAGGGTTGTTACTGTTTCTAGGGTCATAATGTGTGACATTCCATTGCATTTGACTAATTTTAAGATTTTGGGATGAATTTGGAGTGTTTAGACAACACTTAAACTCGTTTTATCCCAAAACAGACTTAAATCGAGAAAACAAGCTAAAACCGAGAGAAAACATTGATTCGAAGCAGTAAACAGCTATGTTACTCTTTCTAGGGTCAAAATATGTAACAATCCAATGTATTTGACTAATTATAACAGTTCCGGTTGAATTTGGACTGTTTAGATACCACTTTGACCCATTTTGTCTCAAAACAGGCTAAAGCCGAGAAAACATTGATTCTAAGCAGTAAACAGCGTTGCTACTGTTTCTAGGGTCAGAATGTTTGAAATTCCAATGCATATGACTAATGTTAAGAGTTCAGGGTGAATTTGGAGTGTTTAGACAACACTTAAACTCGTTTTATCCCAAAACAGACTTAAATCGAGAAAACAAGCTAAAACCAAGAGAAAACATTGATTCGAAGCAGTAAACAGCTATGTTACTCTTTCTAGGGTCAAAATATGTAACAATCCAATGTATTTGACTAATTATAACAGTTCCGGTTGAATTTGGACTGTTTAGATACCACTTTGACCCATTTTGTCTCGAAACAGGCTAAAGCCGAGAAAACATTGATTCTAAGCAGTAAACAGCGTTGCTACTGTTTCTAGGGTCAGAATGTTTGAAATTCCAATGCATATGACTAATATTAAGAGTTCAGGGTGAATTTGGAGTGTTTAGACAACACTTAAACCCGTTTTATCGCAAAACAGGCTAAAACCGAGAGAAAACATTGATTCGAAGCAGTGAACAGCAATGCTACTCTTTCTAGGGTCAAAATAAGTAACAATTCAATGCATTTGACTAACTACAAGAGTTTGGGTTGAATTTGGTATTGATCAAAGTGACCGTACGGACACTGGACCATACCGTACGGACACCGGACTGAACTCAATGTCACATGGGCCAAATGATGAGACAAGAGGAGTGTGTGTGTGCTCGGCCCATACAAGAGGTCTAGAATCATCTATTCTAGCCGTTGGAGTGAGAAGAGGAAGAAGTCACATGTTCTCTTAAGCCAACGGATGGGTCACTATCACCTTGGTCGCATACACCTCTCTCCTAATGTCACTATCACTTGTTTCTATTCTTGTCTTAGGAAGGTTGCCCTACTTCTAGTGTCTATTTAAAGGTTGTAAGACAACAATTGTATGATTCTATTCTAGTGGAAACGATTCTTCTCCTTCTGATTCTATTTGTTCACCTAATCTCTCTCTCTCTCTATCTCTCTATCTCAACTCTTCTAAACTCTCAAGTCTTTCGCTAATTCTAACATAGACAACACTTAAACCCGTTTTATCCCAAAACAGGCTTAAACCGAGAAAACAGGCTAAAACCGAGAGAAAATATTGATTCGAAGCAGTAAACAGCTATGTTACTCTTTCTAGGGTCAAAATATGTAACAATCCAATGCATTTGACTAATTATAAGAGTTCGGGTTGAATATTGAGTGTTTAGATACCACTTTTACCCATTTTGTCCCGAAAGAGGCTAAAGCCGAGAAAACATTGAATCTAAGCAATAAACAGCGTTGCTACTGTTTCTAGGGTCATAATGTGTGACATTCCATTGCATTTTACTAATTGTAAGAGTTTGGGATGAATTTGGAGTGTTTAGACAACACTTAAACCCGTTTTATCCCAAAACAGACTTAAATCGAGAAAACAAGCTAAAACCGAGAGAAAACATTGATTCGAAGCACTAAACAGCTATGTTACTCTTTCTATGGTCAAAATATGTAATAATCCAATGCATTTGACTAATTATAAGAGTTCGGGTTGAATATTGAGTGTTTAGATACCACTTTTACCCATTTTGTCCCGAAAGAGGCTAAAGCCGAGAAAACATTGAATCTAAGCAATAAACAGCGTTGCTACTGTTTCTAGGGTCATAATGTGTGACATTCCATTGCATTTGACTAATTATAAGAGTTTGGGATGAATTTGGAGTGTTTAGACAACACTTAAACCCGTTTTATCCCAAAACAGACTTAAATCGAGAAAACAAGCTAAAACCGAGAGAAAACATTGATTCGAAGCACTAAACAGCTATGTTACTCTTTCTAGGGTCAAAATATGTAACAATCCAATGCATTTGACTAATTATAAGAGTTCGGGTTGAATATTGAGTGTTTAGATACCACTTTTACCCATTTTGTCCACAAAGAGGCTAAAGCCGAGAAAACATTGATTCTAAGCAGTAAACAGCGTTGCTACTGTTTCTAGGGTCAGAATGTTTGAAATTCCAATGCATATGACTAATATTAAGAGTTCAGGGTGAATTTGGAGTGTTTAGACAACACTTAAACCCGTTTTATCGCAAAACAGGCTTAAATAGAGAAAACAAGCTAAAACCGAGAGAAAACATTGATTCGAAGCAGTAAACAGCTATGTTACTCTTTCTAGAGTCAAAATATGTAACAATCCAATGCATTTGATTAATTATAAGAGTTCGGGTTGAATATTGAGTGTTTAGATACCACTTTTACCCATTTTGTCCCGAAAGAGGCTAAAGCCGAGAAAACATTGAATCTAAGCAATAAATAGCGTTGCTACTGTTTCTAGGGTCATAATGTGTGACATTCCATTGCATTTGACTAATTGTAAGAGTTTGGGATGAATTTGGAGTGTTTAGACAACACTTAAACCCGTTTTATCCCAAAACAGACTTAAATCGAGAAAACAAGCTAAAACCGAGAGAAAACATTGATTCGAAGCAGTAAACAGCTATGTTACTCTTTCTAGGGTCAAACTATGTAACAATCCAATGCATTTGACTCATTATAAGAGTTCGGGTTGAATATTGAGTGTTTAGATACCACTTTTACCCATTTTGTCCCGAAAGAGGCTAAAGCCGAGAAAACATTGAATCTAAGCAATAAACAGCGTTGCTACTGTTTCTAGGGTCATAATGTGTGACATTCCATTGCATTTTACTAATTGTAAGAGTTTGGGATGAATTTGGAGTGTTTAGACAACACTTAAACCCGTTTTATCCCAAAACAGTCTTAAATCGAGAAAACAGGCTAAAACTGAGAGAAAACATTGATTCCAAGCAGTAAACAGCTATGTTACTCTTTCTAGGGTCAAAATATGTAACAATCCAATGCATTTTACTAATTATAAGAGTTCCGGTTGAATTTTGAGTGTTTAGATACCACTTTTACCCATGTTGTCCCAAAAGAGGCTAAAACCGAGAAAACGTTGATTCTAAGCAGTAAACAGCTTTGTTACTGTTTCTAGGGTCAGAATTTTTGACATTTCAATACATTTGACTAATTGTAAGAGTTTGGGATGAATTTGGAGTGTTTAGACAACACTTAAACCCGTTTTATCCCAAAACAGGCTTAAACCGAGAAAACAGGCTAAAACTGTGAGAAAACATTGATTCCAAGCAGTAAACAGCTATGTTACTCTTTCTAGGGTCAAAATATGTAACAATCCAATGCATTTTACTAATTAAGAGTTTGGGTTGAATTTTGAGTGTTTAGATACCACTTTTACCCATTTTGTCCCGAAACAGGCTAAAACCGAGAAAACATTGATTCTAAGCAGTAAACAGGGTTGTTACTGTTTCTAGGGTCATAATGTGTGACATTCCATTGCATTTGACTAATTGTAAGAGTTTGGGATGAATTTGGAGTGTTTAGACAACACTTAAACCCGCTTTATCCCAAAACAGACTTAAATCAAGAAAACAAGCTAAAACCGAGAGAAATCATTGATTCGAAGCAGTAAACAGCTATGTTACTCTTTCTAGGGTCAAAATATGTAACAATCCAATGCATTTGACTAATTATTAGAGTTCGGGTTGAATATTGAGTGTTTAGATACCACTTTTACCCATTTTGTCCCGAAACAGGCTAAAACCGAGAAAACATTGAGTCTAAGCAGTAAATAGGGTTGTTACTGTTTCTAGGGTCATAATGTGTGACATTCCATTGCATTTGACTAATTGTGAGATTTCGGGATGAATTTGGAGTGTTTAGACAACACTTAAACCCGTTTTATCCCAAAACAGACTTAAATCGAGAAAACAAGCTAAAACCGAGAGAAAACATTGATTCGAAGCAGTAAACAGCTATTTTACTCTTTCTAGGGTCAAAATATGTAACAATCCAATGCATTTGACTAATTATTAGAGTTCGGGTTGAATATTGAGTGTTTAGATACCACTTTTACCCATTTTGTCCCGAAACAGGCTAAAACCGAGAAAACATTGAGTCTAAGCAGTAAATAGGGTTGTTACTGTTTCTAGGGTCATAATGTGTGACATTCCATTGCATTTGACTAATTGTAAGATTTCGGGATGAATTTGGAGTGTTTAGACAACACTTAAACCCGTTTTATCCCAAAACAGACTTAAATCGAGAAAACAAGCTAAAACCGAGAGAAAACATTGATTCGAAGCAGTAAACAGCTATGTTACTCTTTCTAGGGTCAAACTATGTAACAATCCAATGCATTTGACTCATTATAAGAGTTCGGGTTGAATATTGAGTGTTTAGATACCACTTTTACCCATTTTGTCCCGAAAGAGGCTAAAGCCGAGAAAACATTGAATCTAAGCAATAAACAGCGTTGCTACTGTTTCTAGGGTCATAATGTGTGACATTCCATTGCATTTTACTAATTGTAAGAGTTTGGGATGAATTTGGAGTGTTTAGACAACACTTAAACCCGTTTTATCCCAAAACAGTCTTAAATCGAGAAAACAGGCTAAAACTGAGAGAAAACATTGATTCCAAGCAGTAAACAGCTATGTTACTCTTTCTAGGGTCAAAATATGTAACAATCCAATGCATTTTACTAATTATAAGAGTTCCGGTTGAATTTTGAGTGTTTAGATACCACTTTTACCCATGTTGTCCCAAAAGAGGCTAAAACCGAGAAAACGTTGATTCTAAGCAGTAAACAGCTTTGTTACTGTTTCTAGGGTCAGAATTTTTGACATTTCAATACATTTGACTAATTGTAAGAGTTTGGGATGAATTTGGAGTGTTTAGACAACACTTAAACCCGTTTTATCCCAAAACAGGCTTAAACCGAGAAAACAGGCTAAAACTGTGAGAAAACATTGATTCCAAGCAGTAAACAGCTATGTTACTCTTTCTAGGGTCAAAATATGTAACAATCCAATGCATTTTACTAATTAAGAGTTTGGGTTGAATTTTGAGTGTTTAGATACCACTTTTACCCATTTTGTCCCGAAACAGGCTAAAACCGAGAAAACATTGATTCTAAGCAGTAAACAGGGTTGTTACTGTTTCTAGGGTCATAATGTGTGACATTCCATTGCATTTGACTAATTGTAAGAGTTTGGGATGAATTTGGAGTGTTTAGACAACACTTAAACCCGCTTTATCCCAAAACAGACTTAAATCAAGAAAACAAGCTAAAACCGAGAGAAATCATTGATTCGAAGCAGTAAACAGCTATGTTACTCTTTCTAGGGTCAAAATATGTAACAATCCAATGCATTTGACTAATTATTAGAGTTCGGGTTGAATATTGAGTGTTTAGATACCACTTTTACCCATTTTGTCCCGAAACAGGCTAAAACCGAGAAAACATTGAGTCTAAGCAGTAAATAGGGTTGTTACTGTTTCTAGGGTCATAATGTGTGACATTCCATTGCATTTGACTAATTGTGAGATTTCGGGATGAATTTGGAGTGTTTAGACAACACTTAAACCCGTTTTATCCCAAAACAGACTTAAATCGAGAAAACAAGCTAAAACCGAGAGAAAACATTGATTCGAAGCAGTAAACAGCTATTTTACTCTTTCTAGGGTCAAAATATGTAACAATCCAATGCATTTGACTAATTATTAGAGTTCGGGTTGAATATTGAGTGTTTAGATACCACTTTTACCCATTTTGTCCCGAAACAGGCTAAAACCGAGAAAACATTGAGTCTAAGCAGTAAATAGGGTTGTTACTGTTTCTAGGGTCATAATGTGTGACATTCCATTGCATTTGACTAATTGTAAGATTTCGGGATGAATTTGGAGTGTTTAGACAACACTTAAACCCGTTTTATCCCAAACCAGACTTAAATCGAGAAAACAAGCTAAAACCGAGAGAAAACATTGATTCGAAGCAGTAAACAGCTATGTTACTCTTTCTAGGGTCGAAATATGTAACAATCCAATGCATTTGACTAATTATAAGAGATCGGGTTGAATATTGAGTGTTTAGATACCACTTTTACCCATTTTGTCCCGAAAGAGGCTAAAACCGAGAAAACGTTGATTCTAAGCAGTAAACAGGGTTGTTACTGTTTCTAGGGTCATAATGTGTGACATTCCATTGCATTTGACTAATTTTAAGATTTTGGGATGAATTTGGAGTGTTTAGACAACACTTAAACTCGTTTTATCCCAAAACAGACTTAAATCGAGAAAACAAGCTAAAACCGAGAGAAAACATTGATTCGAAGCAGTAAACAGCTATGTTACTCTTTCTAGGGTCAAAATATGTAACAATCCAATGTATTTGACTAATTATAACAGTTCCGGTTGAATTTGGACTGTTTAGATACCACTTTGACCCATTTTGTCTCAAAACAGGCTAAAGCCGAGAAAACATTGATTCTAAGCAGTAAACAGCGTTGCTACTGTTTCTAGGGTCAGAATGTTTGAAATTCCAATGCATATGACTAATGTTAAGAGTTCAGGGTGAATTTGGAGTGTTTAGACAACACTTAAACTCGTTTTATCCCAAAACAGACTTAAATCGAGAAAACAAGCTAAAACCAAGAGAAAACATTGATTCGAAGCAGTAAACAGCTATGTTACTCTTTCTAGGGTCAAAATATGTAACAATCCAATGTATTTGACTAATTATAACAGTTCCGGTTGAATTTGGACTGTTTAGATACCACTTTGACCCATTTTGTCTCGAAACAGGCTAAAGCCGAGAAAACATTGATTCTAAGCAGTAAACAGCGTTGCTACTGTTTCTAGGGTCAGAATGTTTGAAATTCCAATGCATATGACTAATATTAAGAGTTCAGGGTGAATTTGGAGTGTTTAGACAACACTTAAACCCGTTTTATCGCAAAACAGGCTAAAACCGAGAGAAAACATTGATTCGAAGCAGTGAACAGCAATGCTACTCTTTCTAGGGTCAAAATAAGTAACAATTCAATGCATTTGACTAACTACAAGAGTTTGGGTTGAATTTGGTATTGATCAAAGTGACCGTACGGACACTGGACCATACCGTACGGACACCGGACTGAACTCAATGTCACATGGGCCAAATGATGAGACAAGAGGAGTGTGTGTGTGCTCGGCCCATACAAGAGGTCTAGAATCATCTATTCTAGCCGTTGGAGTGAGAAGAGGAAGAAGTCACATGTTCTCTTAAGCCAACGGATGGGTCACTATCACCTTGGTCGCATACACCTCTCTCCTAATGTCACTATCACTTGTTTCTATTCTTGTCTTAGGAAGGTTGCCCTACTTCTAGTGTCTATTTAAAGGTTGTAAGACAACAATTGTATGATTCTATTCTAGTGGAAACGATTCTTCTCCTTCTGATTCTATTTGTTCACCTAATCTCTCTCTCTCTCTATCTCTCTATCTCAACTCTTCTAAACTCTCAAGTCTTTCGCTAATTCTAACATAGACAACACTTAAACCCGTTTTATCCCAAAACAGGCTTAAACCGAGAAAACAGGCTAAAACCGAGAGAAAATATTGATTCGAAGCAGTAAACAGCTATGTTACTCTTTCTAGGGTCAAAATATGCAACAATCCAATGCATTTGACTAATTATAAGAGTTCGGGTTGAATATTGAGTGTTTAGATACCACTTTTACCCATTTTGTCCCGAAAGAGGCTAAAGCCGAGAAAACATTGAATCTAAGCAATAAACAGCGTTGCTACTGTTTCTAGGGTCATAATGTGTGACATTCCATTGCATTTTACTAATTGTAAGAGTTTGGGATGAATTTGGTGTGTTTAGACAACACTTAAACCCGTTTTATCCCAAAACGAGCTTCAACCGAGAAAACAGGCTAAAACTGAGAGAAAACATTGATTCCAAGCAGTAAACAGCTATGTTACTCTTTCTAGGGTCAAAATATGTAACAATCCAATGCATTTTACTAATTATAAGAGTTCCGGTTGAATTTTGAGTGTTTAGATACCACTTTTACCCATTTTGTCCCAAAAGAGGCTAAAACCGAGAAAACGTTGATTCTAAGCAGTAAACAGCTTTGTTACTGTTTCTAGGGTCAGAATATTTTGGCATTTCAATAGATTTGACTAATTGTAAGGGTTCGGGATGAATTTGGAGTGTTTAGACAACACTTAAACCCGCTTTATCCCAAAACAGGCTTAAACCGAGAAAACAGGCTAAAACTGAGAGAAAACATTGATTCGAAGCAGTAAACAGGGTTGCTACTGTTTCTAGGGTCATAATATGTGACATTCCATTGCATTTGACTAATTGTAAGATTTCGGGATGAATTTGGAATGTTTAGACAACACTAAAACCCGTTTTATCCCAAAACAGACTTAAATCGAGAAAACAAGCTAAAACCGAGAGAAAACATTGATTCGAAGCAGTAAACAGCTACGTTACTCTTTCTAAAGTCAAAATATGTAACAATCCAATGCATTTGACTAATTATAAGAGTTCGGGTTGAATATTGAGTGTTTAGATACCACTTTTACCCATTTTGTCCTGAAAGAGGCTAAAGCCGAGAAAACATTGAATCTAAGCAATAAACAGCGTTGCTACTGTTTCTAGGGTCATAATGTGTGACATTCCATTGCATTTGACTAATTATAAGAGTTTGGGATGAATTTGGAGTGTTTAGACAACACTTAAACCCGTTTTATCCCAAAACAGACTTAAATCGAGAAAACAAGCTAAAACCGAGAGAAAACATTGATTCGAAGCAGTAAACAGCTATGTTACTCTTTCTAGAGTCAAAATATGTAACAATCCAATGCATTTGATTAATTATAAGAGTTCGGGTTGAATATTGAGTGTTTAGATACCACTTTTACCCATTTTGTCCCGAAAGAGGCTAAAGCCGAGAAAACATTGAATCTAAGCAATAAATAGCGTTGCTACTGTTTCTAGGGTCATAATGTGTGACATTCCATTGCATTTGACTAATTGTAAGAGTTTGGGATGAATTTGGAGTGTTTAGACAACACTTAAACTCGTTTTATCCCAAAACAGACTTAAATCGAGAAAACAAGCTAAAACCGAGAGAAAACATTGATTCGAAGCAGTAAACAGCTATGTTACTCTTTCTAGGGTCAAACTATGTAACAATCCAATGCATTTGACTCATTATAAGAGTTCGGGTTGAATATTGAGTGTTTAGATACCACTTTTACCCATTTTGTCCCGAAAGAGGCTAAAGCCGAGAAAACATTGAATCTAAGCAATAAACAGCGTTGCTACTGTTTCTAGGGTCATAATGTGTGACATTCCATTGCATTTTACTAATTGTAAGAGTTTGGGATGAATTTGGAGTGTTTAGACAACACTTAAACCCGTTTTATCCCAAAACAGTCTTAAATCGAGAAAACAGGCTAAAACTGAGAGAAAACATTGATTCCAAGCAGTAAACAGCTATGTTACTCTTTCTAGGGTCAAAATATGTAACAATCCAATGCATTTTACTAATTATAAGAGTTCCGGTTGAATTTTGAGTGTTTAGATACCACTTTTACCCATGTTGTCCCAAAAGAGGCTAAAACCGAGAAAACGTTGATTCTAAGCAGTAAACAGCTTTGTTACTGTTTCTAGGGTCAGAATTTTTGACATTTCAATACATTTGACTAATTGTAAGAGTTTGGGATGAATTTGGAGTGTTTAGACAACACTTAAACCCGTTTTATCCCAAAACAGGCTTAAACCGAGAAAACAGGCTAAAACTGTGAGAAAACATTGATTCCAAGCAGTAAACAGCTATGTTACTCTTTCTAGGGTCAAAATATGTAACAATCCAATGCATTTTACTAATTAAGAGTTTGGGTTGAATTTTGAGTGTTTAGATACCACTTTTACCCATTTTGTCCCGAAACAGGCTAAAACCGAGAAAACATTGATTCTAAGCAGTAAACAGGGTTGTTACTGTTTCTAGGGTCATAATGTGTGACATTCCATTGCATTTGACTAATTGTAAGAGTTTGGGATGAATTTGGAGTGTTTAGACAACACTTAAACCCGCTTTATCCCAAAACAGACTTAAATCGAGAAAACAAGCTAAAACCGAGAGAAAACATTGATTCGAAGCAGTAAACAGCTACGTTACTCTTTCTAAAGTCAAAATATGTAACAATCCAATGCATTTGACTAATTATAAGAGTTCGGGTTGAATATTGAGTGTTTAGATACCACTTTTACCCATTTTGTCCTGAAAGAGGCTAAAGCCGAGAAAACATTGAATCTAAGCAATAAACAGCGTTGCTACTGTTTCTAGGGTCATAATGTGTGACATTCCAGTGCATTTGACTAATTATAAGAGTTTGGGATGAATTTGGAGTGTTTAGACAACACTTAAACCCGTTTTATCCCAAAACAGACTTAAATCGAGAAAACAAGCTAAAACCGAGAGAAAACATTGATTCGAAGCAGTAAACAGCTATGTTACTCTTTCTAGGGTCGAAATATGTAACAATCCAATGCATTTGACTAATTATAAGAGATCGGGTTGAATATTGAGTGTTTAGATACCACTTTTACCCATTTTGTCCCGAAAGAGGCTAAAACCGAGAAAACGTTGATTCTAAGCAGTAAACAGGGTTGTTACTGTTTCTAGGGTCATAATGTGTGACATTCCATTGCATTTGACTAATTTTAAGATTTTGGGATGAATTTGGAGTGTTTAGACAACACTTAAACTCGTTTTATCCCAAAACAGACTTAAATCGAGAAAACAAGCTAAAACCGAGAGAAAACATTGATTCGAAGCAGTAAACAGCTATGTTACTCTTTCTAGGGTCAAAATATGTAACAATCCAATGTATTTGACTAATTATAACAGTTCCGGTTGAATTTGGACTGTTTAGATACCACTTTGACCCATTTTGTCTCAAAACAGGCTAAAGCCGAGAAAACATTGATTCTAAGCAGTAAACAGCGTTGCTACTGTTTCTAGGGTCAGAATGTTTGAAATTCCAATGCATATGACTAATGTTAAGAGTTCAGGGTGAATTTGGAGTGTTTAGACAACACTTAAACTCGTTTTATCCCAAAACAGACTTAAATCGAGAAAACAAGCTAAAACCAAGAGAAAACATTGATTCGAAGCAGTAAACAGCTATGTTACTCTTTCTAGGGTCAAAATATGTAACAATCCAATGTATTTGACTAATTATAACAGTTCCGGTTGAATTTGGACTGTTTAGATACCACTTTGACCCATTTTGTCTCGAAACAGGCTAAAGCCGAGAAAACATTGATTCTAAGCAGTAAACAGCGTTGCTACTGTTTCTAGGGTCAGAATGTTTGAAATTCCAATGCATATGACTAATATTAAGAGTTCAGGGTGAATTTGGAGTGTTTAGACAACACTTAAACCCGTTTTATCGCAAAACAGGCTAAAACCGAGAGAAAACATTGATTCGAAGCAGTGAACAGCAATGCTACTCTTTCTAGGGTCAAAATAAGTAACAATTCAATGCATTTGACTAACTACAAGAGTTTGGGTTGAATTTGGTATTGATCAAAGTGACCGTACGGACACTGGACCATACCGTACGGACACCGGACTGAACTCAATGTCACATGGGCCAAATGATGAGACAAGAGGAGTGTGTGTGTGCTCGGCCCATACAAGAGGTCTAGAATCATCTATTCTAGCCGTTGGAGTGAGAAGAGGAAGAAGTCACATGTTCTCTTAAGCCAACGGATGGGTCACTATCACCTTGGTCGCATACACCTCTCTCCTAATGTCACTATCACTTGTTTCTATTCTTGTCTTAGGAAGGTTGCCCTACTTCTAGTGTCTATTTAAAGGTTGTAAGACAACAATTGTATGATTCTATTCTAGTGGAAACGATTCTTCTCCTTCTGATTCTATTTGTTCACCTAATCTCTCTCTCTCTCTATCTCTCTATCTCAACTCTTCTAAACTCTCAAGTCTTTCGCTAATTCTAACATAGACAACACTTAAACCCGTTTTATCCCAAAACAGGCTTAAACCGAGAAAACAGGCTAAAACCGAGAGAAAATATTGATTCGAAGCAGTAAACAGCTATGTTACTCTTTCTAGGGTCAAAATATGTAACAATCCAATGCATTTGACTAATTATAAGAGTTCGGGTTGAATATTGAGTGTTTAGATACCACTTTTACCCATTTTGTCCCGAAAGAGGCTAAAGCCGAGAAAACATTGAATCTAAGCAATAAACAGCGTTGCTACTGTTTCTAGGGTCATAATGTGTGACATTCCATTGCATTTTACTAATTGTAAGAGTTTGGGATGAATTTGGTGTGTTTAGACAACACTTAAACCCGTTTTATCCCAAAACGAGCTTCAACCGAGAAAACAGGCTAAAACTGAGAGAAAACATTGATTCCAAGCAGTAAACAGCTATGTTACTCTTTCTAGGGTCAAAATATGTAACAATCCAATGCATTTTACTAATTATAAGAGTTCCGGTTGAATTTTGAGTGTTTAGATACCACTTTTACCCATTTTGTCCCAAAAGAGGCTAAAACCGAGAAAACGTTGATTCTAAGCAGTAAACAGCTTTGTTACTGTTTCTAGGGTCAGAATATTTTGGCATTTCAATAGATTTGACTAATTGTAAGGGTTCGGGATGAATTTGGAGTGTTTAGACAACACTTAAACCCGCTTTATCCCAAAACAGGCTTAAACCGAGAAAACAGGCTAAAACTGAGAGAAAACATTGATTCGAAGCAGTAAACAGGGTTGCTACTGTTTCTAGGGTCATAATATGTGACATTCCATTGCATTTGACTAATTGTAAGATTTCGGGATGAATTTGGAATGTTTAGACAACACTAAAACCCGTTTTATCCCAAAACAGACTTAAATCGAGAAAACAAGCTAAAACCGAGAGAAAACATTGATTCGAAGCAGTAAACAGCTACGTTACTCTTTCTAAAGTCAAAATATGTAACAATCCAATGCATTTGACTAATTATAAGAGTTCGGGTTGAATATTGAGTGTTTAGATACCACTTTTACCCATTTTGTCCTGAAAGAGGCTAAAGCCGAGAAAACATTGAATCTAAGCAATAAACAGCGTTGCTACTGTTTCTAGGGTCATAATGTGTGACATTCCAGTGCATTTGACTAATTATAAGAGTTTGGGATGAATTTGGAGTGTTTAGACAACACTTAAACCCGTTTTATCCCAAAACAGACTTAAATCGAGAAAACAAGCTAAAACCGAGAGAAAACATTGATTCGAAGCAGTAAACAGCTATGTTACTCTTTCTAGGGTCGAAATATGTAACAATCCAATGCATTTGACTAATTATAAGAGATCGGGTTGAATATTGAGTGTTTAGATACCACTTTTACCCATTTTGTCCCGAAAGAGGCTAAAACCGAGAAAACGTTGATTCTAAGCAGTAAACAGGGTTGTTACTGTTTCTAGGGTCATAATGTGTGACATTCCATTGCATTTGACTAATTTTAAGATTTTGGGATGAATTTGGAGTGTTTAGACAACACTTAAACTCGTTTTATCCCAAAACAGACTTAAATCGAGAAAACAAGCTAAAACCGAGAGAAAACATTGATTCGAAGCAGTAAACAGCTATGTTACTCTTTCTAGGGTCAAAATATGTAACAATCCAATGTATTTGACTAATTATAACAGTTCCGGTTGAATTTGGACTGTTTAGATACCACTTTGACCCATTTTGTCTCAAAACAGGCTAAAGCCGAGAAAACATTGATTCTAAGCAGTAAACAGCGTTGCTACTGTTTCTAGGGTCAGAATGTTTGAAATTCCAATGCATATGACTAATGTTAAGAGTTCAGGGTGAATTTGGAGTGTTTAGACAACACTTAAACTCGTTTTATCCCAAAACAGACTTAAATCGAGAAAACAAGCTAAAACCGAGAGAAAACATTGATTCGAAGCAGTAAACAGCTATGTTACTCTTTCTAGGGTCAAAATATGTAACAATCCAATGTATTTGACTAATTATAACAGTTCCGGTTGAATTTGGACTGTTTAGATACCACTTTGACCCATTTTGTCTCGAAACAGGCTAAAGCCGAGAAAACATTGATTCTAAGCAGTAAACAGCGTTGCTACTGTTTCTAGGGTCAGAATGTTTGAAATTCCAATGCATATGACTAATATTAAGAGTTCAGGGTGAATTTGGAGTGTTTAGACAACACTTAAACCCGTTTTATCGCAAAACAGGCTAAAACCGAGAGAAAACATTGATTCGAAGCAGTGAACAGCAATGCTACTCTTTCTAGGGTCAAAATAAGTAACAATTCAATGCATTTGACTAACTACAAGAGTTTGGGTTGAATTTGGTATTGATCAAAGTGACCGTACGGACACTGGACCATACCGTACGGACACCGGACTGAACTCAATGTCACATGGGCCAAATGATGAGACAAGAGGAGTGTGTGTGTGCTCGGCCCATACAAGAGGTCTAGAATCATCTATTCTAGCCGTTGGAGTGAGAAGAGGAAGAAGTCACATGTTCTCTTAAGCCAACGGATGGGTCACTATCACCTTGGTCGCATACACCTCTCTCCTAATGTCACTATCACTTGTTTCTATTCTTGTCTTAGGAAGGTTGCCCTACTTCTAGTGTCTATTTAAAGGTTGTAAGACAACAATTGTATGATTCTATTCTAGTGGAAACGATTCTTCTCCTTCTGATTCTATTTGTTCACCTAATCTCTCTCTCTCTCTATCTCTCTATCTCAACTCTTCTAAACTCTCAAGTCTTTCGCTAATTCTAACATAGACAACACTTAAACCCGTTTTATCCCAAAACAGGCTTAAACCGAGAAAACAGGCTAAAACCGAGAGAAAATATTGATTCGAAGCAGTAAACAGCTATGTTACTCTTTCTAGGGTCAAAATATGTAACAATCCAATGCATTTGACTAATTATAAGAGTTCGGGTTGAATATTGAGTGTTTAGATACCACTTTTACCCATTTTGTCCCGAAAGAGGCTAAAGCCGAGAAAACATTGAATCTAAGCAATAAACAGCGTTGCTACTGTTTCTAGGGTCATAATGTGTGACATTCCATTGCATTTTACTAATTGTAAGAGTTTGGGATGAATTTGGTGTGTTTAGACAACACTTAAACCTGTTTTATCCCAAAACGAGCTTCAACCGAGAAAACAGGCTAAAACTGAGAGAAAACATTGATTCCAAGCAGTAAACAGCTATGTTACTCTTTCTAGGGTCAAAATATGTAACAATCCAATGCATTTTACTAATTATAAGAGTTCCGGTTGAATTTTGAGTGTTTAGATACCACTTTTACCCATTTTGTCCCAAAAGAGGCTAAAACCGAGAAAACGTTGATTCTAAGCAGTAAACAGCTTTGTTACTGTTTCTAGGGTCAGAATATTTTGGCATTTCAATAGATTTGACTAATTGTAAGGGTTCGGGATGAATTTGGAGTGTTTAGACAACACTTAAACCCGCTTTATCCCAAAACAGGCTTAAACCGAGAAAACAGGCTAAAACTGAGAGAAAACATTGATTCGAAGCAGTAAACAGGGTTGCTACTGTTTCTAGGGTCATAATATGTGACATTCCATTGCATTTGACTAATTGTAAGATTTCGGGATGAATTTGGAATGTTTAGACAACACTGAAACCCGTTTTATTCTAAAACAGACTTAAATCGAGAAAACAAGCTAAAACCGAGAGAAAACATTGATTCGAAGCAGTAAACAGCTACGTTACTCTTTCTAAAGTCAAAATATGTAACAATCCAATGCATTTGACTAATTATAAGAGTTCGGGTTGAATATTGAGTGTTTAGATACCACTTTTACCCATTTTGTCCTGAAAGAGGCTAAAGCCGAGAAAACATTGAATCTAAGCAATAAACAGCGTTGCTACTGTTTCTAGGGTCATATTGTGTGACATTCCAGTGCATTTGACTAATTATAAGAGTTTGGGATGAATTTGGAGTGTTTAGACAACACTTAAACCCGTTTTATCCCAAAACAGACTTAAATCGAGAAAACAAGCTAAAACCGAGAGAAAACATTGATTCGAAGCAGTAAACAGCTATGTTACTCTTTCTAGGGTCAAAATATGTAACAATCCAATGCATTTGACTAATTATAAGAGATCGGGTTGAATACTGAGTGTTTAGATACCACTTTTACCCATTTTGTCCCGAAAGAGGCTAAAACCGAGAAAACGTTGATTCTAAGCAGTAAACAGGGTTGTTACTGTTTCTAGGGTCAGAATTTTTGACATTTCAATAGATTTGACTAATTGTAAGGGTTCGGGATGAATTTGGAGTGTTTAGACAACACTTAAACCCGCTTTATCCCAAAACAGGCTTAAACAGAGAAAACAGGCTAAAACTGAGAGAAAACATTGATTCGAAGCAGTAAACAGGGTTGTTACTGTTTCTAGGGTCATAATGTGTGACATTCCATTGCATTTGATTAATTGTAAGATTTCGGGATGAATTTGGAGTGTTTAGACAACACTGAAACCCGTTTTATCCCAAAACAGACTTAAATCGAGAAAACAAGCTAAAACCGAGAGAAAACATTGATTCGAAGCAGTAAACAGCTATGTTACTCTTTCTAGAGTCAAAATATGTAACAATCCAATGCATTTGACTAATTATAAGAGTTCGGGTTGAATATTGAGTGTTTAGATACCACTTTTACCCATTTTGTCCTGAAAGAGGCTAAAGCCGAGAAAACATTGAATCTAAGCAATAAACAGCGTTGCTACTGTTTCTAGGGTCATAATGTGTGGCATTCCAGTGCATTTGACTAATTATAAGAGTTTGGGATGAATTTGGAGTGTTTAGACAACACTTAAACCCGTTTTATCCCAAAACAGACTTAAATCGAGAAACCAAGCTAAAACCGAGAGAAAACATTGATTCGAAGCAGTAAACAGCTATGTTACTCTTTCTAGGGTCAAAATATGTAACAATCCAATGCATTTGACTAATTATAAGAGATCGGGTTGAATATTGAGTGTTTAGATACCACTTTTACCCATTTTGTCCCGAAAGAGGCTAAAACCGAGAAAACGTTGATTCTAAGCAGTAAACAGGGTTGTTACTGTTTCTAGGGTCATAATGTGTGACATTCCATTGCATTTGACTAATTTTAAGATTTTGGGATGAATTTGGAGTGTTTAGACAACACTTAAACTCGTTTTATCCAAAAACAGACTTAAATCGAGAAAACAAGCTAAAACCGAGAGAAAACATTGATTCGAAGCAGTAAACAGCTATGTTAATCTTTATAGGGTCAAAATATGTAACAATCGAATGCATTTGACTAATTATAAGAGTTCGGGTTGAATATTGAGTGTTTAGATACCACTTTTACCCATTTTGTCCCGAAAGAGGCTCAAGCCGAGAAAACATTGAATCTAAGCAATAAACAGCGTTGCTACTGTTTCTAGGGTCATAATGTGTGATATTCCATTGCATTTTACTAGTTGTAAGAGTTTGGGATGAATTTGGAGTGTTTAGACAACACTTAAACCCGTTTTATCCCAAAACAAGCTTCAACCGAGAAAACAGGCTAAAACAGAGAGAAAACATTGATTCCAAGCAGTAAACAGCTATGTTACTCTTTCTAGGGTCAAAATATGTAACAATCCAATGCATTTTACTAATTGTAAGAGTTCCGGTTGAATTTTGAGTGTTTAGATACCACTTTTACCCATTTTGTCCCGAAAGAGGCTAAAACCGAGAAAACGTTGATTCTAAGCAGTAAACAGCTTTGTTACTGTTTCTAGGGTCAGAATTTTTGACATTTCAATACATTTGACTAATTGTTAGGGTTCAGGATGAATTTGGAGTGTTTAGACAACACTTAAACCCGCTTTATCCCAAAACAGGCTTAAACCGAGAAAACAGCCTAAAACTGAGAGAAAACATTGATTCGAAGCAGTAAACAGGGTTGTTACTGTTTCTAGGGTCATAATATGTGACATTCCATTGCATTTGACTAATTGTAAGATTTCAGGATGAATTTGGAGTGTTTAGACAACACTTAAACCCGTTTTATCCCAAAACAGACTTAAATCGAGAAAACAAGCTAAAACCGAGAGAAAACATTGATTCAAAGCAGTAAACAGCTATGTTACTCTTTCTTGAGTCAAAATATGTAACAATCCAATGCATTTGACTAATTATAAGAGTTCGGGTTGAATATTGAGTGTTTAGATACCACTTTTACCCATTTTGTCCTGAAAGAGGCTAAAGCCGAGAAAACATTGAATCTAAGCAATAAACAGCGTTGCTACTGTTTCTAGGGTCATAATGTGTGACATTCCATTGCATTTGACTAATTGTAAGAGTTTGGGATGAATTTGGAGTGTTTAGACAACACTTAAACCCGTTTTATCCCAAAACAGACTTAAATCGAGAAAACAAGCTAAAACCGAGAGAAAACATTGATTCAAAGCAGTAAACAGCTATGTTACTCTTTCTAGGGTCAAAATATGTAACAATCCAATGCATTTGACTAATTATAAGAGTTCGGGTTGAATATTGAGTGTTTAGATATCACTTTTACCCATTTTGTCCCGAAAGAGGCTAAAGCCGAGAAAACATTGAATCTAAGCAATAAACAGCGTTGCTACTGTTTCTAGGGTCATAATGTGTGACATTCCATTGCATTTTACTAATTGTAAGAGTTTGGGATGAATTTGGAGTGTTTAGACAACACTTAAACCCGTTTTATCCCAAAACAAGCTTCAACCGAGAAAACAGGCTAAAACTGAGAGAAAACATTGATTCCAAGCAGTAAACAGCTATGTTACTCTTTCTAGGGTCAAAATATGTAACAATACAATGCATTTTACTAATTGTAAGAGTTCCGGTTGAATTTTGAGTGTTTAGATACCACTTTTACCCATTTTGTCCCGAAAGAGGCTAAAACCGAGAAAACGTTGATTCTAAGCAGTAAACAGCTTTGTTACTGTTTCTAGGGTCAGAATTTTTGACATTTCAATACATTTGACTAATTGTTAGGGTTTGGGATGAATTTGGAGTGTTTAGACAACACTTAAACCTGTTTTATCCCAAAACAGACTTAAATCGAGAAAACAAGCTAAAACCGAGAGAAAACATTGATTCGAAGCAGTAAACAGCTATGTTACTCTTTCTAGGGTCAAAATATGTAACAATCCAATGCATTTGACTAATTATAAGAGTTCGGGTTGAATATTGAGTGTTTAGATATCACTTTTACCCATTTTGTCCCGAAAGAGGCTAAAGCCGAGAAAACATTGAATCTAAGCAATAAACAGCGTTGCTACTGTTTCTAGGGTCATAATGTGGGACATTCCATTGCATTTTACTAATTGTAAGAGTTTGGGATGAATTTGGAGTGTTTAGACAACACTTAAACCCGTTTTATCCCAAAACAAGCTTCAACCGAGAAAACAGGCTAAAACTGAGAGAAAACATTGATTCCAAGCAGTAAACAGCTATGTTACTCTTTCTAGGGTCAAAATATGTAACAATCCAATGCATTTTACTAATTGTAAGAGTTCCGGTTGACTTTTGAGTGTTTAGATACCACTTTTACCCATTTTGTCCCGAAAGAGGCTAAAACCGAGAAAACGTTGATTCTAAGCAGTAAACAGCTTTGTTACTGTTTCTAGGGTCAGAATTTTTGACATTTCAATACATTTGACTAATTGTTAGGGTTCGGGATGAATTTGGAGTGTTTAGACAACACTTAAACCCGCTTTATCCCAAAACAGGCTTAAACCGAGAAAACAGGCTAAAACTGAGAGAAAACATTGATTCGAAGCAGTAAACAGGGTTGTTACTGTTTCTAGGGTCATAATATGTGACATTCCATTGCATTTGACTAATTGTAAGATTTCAGGATGAATTTGGAGTGTTTAGACAACACTTAAACCCGTTTTATCCCAAAACAGACTTAAATCGAGAAAACAAGCTAAAACCGAGAGAAAACATTGATTCGAAGCAGTAAACAGCTATGTTACTCTTTCTAGGGTCAAAATATGTAACAATCCAATGCATTTGACTAATTATAAGAGTTCGGGTTGAATATTGAGTGTTTAGATATCACTTTTACCCATTTTGTCCCGAAAGAGGCTAAAGCCGAGAAAACATTGAATCTAAGCAATAAACAGCGTTGCTACTGTTTCTAGGGTCATAATGTGGGACATTCCATTGCATTTTACTAATTGTAAGAGTTTGGGATGAATTTGGAGTGTTTAGACAACACTTAAACCCGTTTTATCCCAAAACAAGCTTCAACCGAGAAAACAGGCTAAAACTGAGAGAAAACATTGATTCCAAGCAGTAAACAGCTATGTTACTCTTTCTAGGGTCAAAATATGTAACAATCCAATGCATTTTACTAATTGTAAGAGTTCCGGTTGACTTTTGAGTGTTTAGATACCACTTTTACCCATTTTGTCCCGAAAGAGGCTAAAACCGAGAAAACGTTGATTCTAAGCAGTAAACAGCTTTGTTACTGTTTCTAGGGTCAGAATTTTTGACATTTCAATACATTTGACTAATTGTTAGGGTTCGGGATGAATTTGGAGTGTTTAGACAACACTTAAACCCGCTTTATCCCAAAACAGGCTTAAACCGAGAAAACAGGCTAAAACTGAGAGAAAACATTGATTCGAAGCAGTAAACAGGGTTGTTACTGTTTCTAGGGTCATAATATGTGACATTCCATTGCATTTGACTAATTGTAAGATTTCAGGATGAATTTGGAGTGTTTAGACAACACTTAAACCCGTTTTATCCCAAAACAGACTTAAATCGAGAAAACAAGCTAAAACCGAGAGAAAACATTGATTCAAAGCAGTAAACAGCTATGTTACTCTTTCTTGAGTCAAAATATGTAACAATCCAATGCATTTGACTAATTATAAGAGTTCGGGTTGAATATTGAGTGTTTAGATACCACTTTTACCCATTTTGTCCTGAAAGAGGCTAAAGCCGAGAAAACATTGAATCTAAGCAATAAACAGCGTTGCTACTGTTTCTAGGGTCATAATGTGTGACATTCCATTTCATTTGACTAATTGTAAGAGTTTGGGATGAATTTGGAGTGTTTAGACAACACTTAAACCCGTTTTATCCCTAAACAGACTTAAATCGAGAAAACAAGCTAAAACCGAGAGAAAACATTGATTCGAAGCAGTAAACAGCTATGTTACTCTTTCTAGGGTCAAAATATGTAACAATCCAATGCATTTGACTAATTATAAGAGTTCGGGTTGAATATTGAGTGTTTAGATATCACTTTTACCCATTTTTTCCCGAAAGAGGCTAAAGCCGAGAAAACATTGAATCTAAGCAATAAACAGCGTTGCTACTGTTTCTAGGGTCATAATGTGTGATATTCCATTGCATTTTACTAATTGTAAGAGTTTGGGATGAATTTGGAGTGTTTAGACAACACTTAAACCCGTTTTATCCCAAAACAAGCTTCAACCGAGAAAACAGGCTAAAACTGAGAGAAAACATTGATTCCAAGCAGTAAACAGCTATGTTACTCTTTCTAGGGTCAAAATATGTAACAATCCAATGCATTTTACTAATTGTAAGAGTTCCGGTTGAATTTTGAGTGTTTAGATACCACTTTTACCCATTTCGTCCCGAAAGAGGCTAAAACCGAGAAAACGTTGATTCTAACCAGTAAACAGCTTTGTTACTGTTTCTAGGGTCAGAATTTTTGACATTTCAATACATTTGACTAATTGTTAGGGTTCGGGATGAATTTGGAGTGTTTAGACAACACTTAAACCCGCTTTATCCCAAAACAGGCTTAAACCGAGAAAACAGGCTAAAACTGAGAGAAAACATTGATTCGAAGCAGTAAACAGGGTTGTTACTGTTTCTAGGGTCATAATATGTGACATTCCATTGCATTTGACTAATTGTAAGATTTCAGGATGAATTTGGAGTGTTTAGACAACACTTAAACCCGTTTTATCCCAAAACAGGCTTAAACCGAGAAAACAGGCTAAAACTGAGAAAACATTTATTCCAAGCAGTAAACAGCTATGTTACTCTTTCTAGGGTCAAAATATGTAACAATCCAATGCATTTTACTAATTATAAGAGTTCCGGTTGAGTTTTGAGTGTTTAGATACCACTTTTACCCATTTTGTCCCGAAAGAGGCTAAAACCGAGAAAACGTTGATTCTAAGCAGTAAACAGCTTTGTTACTGTTTCTAGGGTCAGAAGTTTTGACATTTCAATACATTTGACTAATTGTAAGAGTTTGGGATGAATTTGGAGTGTTTAGACAACACTTAAACCCGCTTTATCCCAAAACAGGCTTAAACCGAGAAAACAGGCTAAAACTGAGAGAAAACATTGATTCGAAGCAGTAAACAGGGTTGTTACTGTTTCTAGGGTCATAATATGTGACATTCCATTGCATTTGACTAATTGTAAGATTTCGGGATGAATTTGGAGTGTTTAGACAACACTGAAACCCGTTTTATCCCAAAACAGACTTAAATCAAGAAAACAAGCTAAAACCGAGAGAAAACATTGATTCGAAGCAGTAAACAGCTATGTTACTCTTTCTAGAGTCAAAATATGTAACAATCCAATGCATTTAACTAATTATAAGAGTTCGGGTTGAATATTGAGTGTTTAGATACCACTTTTACCCATTTTGTCCTGAAAGAGGCTAAAGCCGAGAAAACATTGAATCTAAGCAATAAACAGCGTTGCTACTGTTTCTAGGGTCATAATGTGTGACATTCCAGTGCATTTGACTAATTATAAGAGTTTGGGATGAATTTGGAGTGTTTAGACAACACTTAAACCCGTTTTATCCCAAAACAGACTTAAATCGAGAAACCAAGCTAAAACCGAGAGAAAACATTGATTCGAAGCAGTAAACAGCTATGTTACTCTTTCTAGGGTCAAAATATGTAACAATCCAATGCATTTGACTAATTATAAGAGATCGGGTTGAATATTGAGTGTTTAGATACCACTTTTACCCATTTTGTCCCGAAAGAGGCTAAAACCGAGAAAACGTTGATTCTAAGCAGTAAACAGGGTTGTTACTGTTTCTAGGGTCATAATGTGTGACATTCCATTGCATTTGACTAATTTTAAGATTTTGGGATGAATTTGGAGTGTTTAGACAACACTTAAACTCGTTTTATCCAAAAACAGACTTAAATCGAGAAAACAAGCTAAAACCGAGAGAAAACATTGATTCGAAGCAGTAAACAGCTATGTTACTCTTTATAGGGTCAAAATATGTAACAATCGAATGCATTTGACTAATTATAAGAGTTCGGGTTGAATATTGAGTGTTTAGATACCACTTTTACCCATTTTGTCCCGAAAGAGGCTCAAGCCGAGAAAACATTGAATCTAAGCAATAAACAGCGTTGCTACTGTTTCTAGGGTCATAATGTGTGATATTCCATTGCATTTTACTAGTTGTAAGAGTTTGGGATGAATTTGGAGTGTTTAGACAACACTTAAACCCGTTTTATCCCAAAACAAGCTTCAACCGAGAAAACAGGCTAAAACAGAGAGAAAACATTGATTCCAAGCAGTAAACAGCTATGTTACTCTTTCTAGGGTCAAAATATGTAACAATCCAATGCATTTTACTAATTGTAAGAGTTCCGGTTGAATTTTGAGTGTTTAGATACCACTTTTACCCATTTTGTCCCGAAAGAGGCTAAAACCGAGAAAACGTTGATTCTAAGCAGTAAACAGCTTTGTTACTGTTTCTAGGGTCAGAATTTTTGACATTTCAATACATTTGACTAATTGTTAGGGTTCAGGATGAATTTGGAGTGTTTAGACAACACTTAAACCCGCTTTATCCCAAAACAGGCTTAAACCGAGAAAACAGCCTAAAACTGAGAGAAAACATTGATTCGAAGCAGTAAACAGGGTTGTTACTGTTTCTAGGGTCATAATATGTGACATTCCATTGCATTTGACTAATTGTAAGATTTCAGGATGAATTTGGAGTGTTTAGACAACACTTAAACCCGTTTTATCCCAAAACAGACTTAAATCGAGAAAACAAGCTAAAACCGAGAGAAAACATTGATTCAAAGCAGTAAACAGCTATGTTACTCTTTCTTGAGTCAAAATATGTAACAATCCAATGCATTTGACTAATTATAAGAGTTCGGGTTGAATATTGAGTGTTTAGATACCACTTTTACCCATTTTGTCCTGAAAGAGGCTAAAGCCGAGAAAACATTGAATCTAAGCAATAAACAGCGTTGCTACTGTTTCTAGGGTCATAATGTGTGACATTCCATTGCATTTGACTAATTGTAAGAGTTTGGGATGAATTTGGAGTGTTTAGACAACACTTAAACCCATTTTATCCCAAAACAGACTTAAATCGAGAAAACAAGCTAAAACCGAGAGAAAACATTGATTCAAAGCAGTAAACAGCTATGTTACTCTTTCTAGGGTCAAAATATGTAACAATCCAATGCATTTGACTAATTATAAGAGTTCGGGTTGAATATTGAGTGTTTAGATATCACTTTTACCCATTTTGTCCCGAAAGAGGCTAAAGCCGAGAAAACATTGAATCTAAGCAATAAACAGCGTTGCTACTGTTTCTAGGGTCATAATGTGTGACATTCCATTGCATTTTACTAATTGTAAGAGTTTGGGATGAATTTGGAGTGTTTAGACAACACTTAAACCCGTTTTATCCCAAAACAAGCTTCAACCGAGAAAACAGGCTAAAACTGAGAGAAAACATTGATTCCAAGCAGTAAACAGCTATGTTACTCTTTCTAGGGTCAAAATATGTAACAATCCAATGCATTTTACTAATTGTAAGAGTTCCGGTTGAATTTTGAGTGTTTAGATACCACTTTTACCCATTTTGTCCCGAAAGAGGCTAAAACCGAGAAAACGTTGATTCTAAGCAGTAAACAGCTTTGTTACTGTTTCTAGGGTCAGAATTTTTGACATTTCAATACATTTGACTAATTGTTAGGGTTCGGGATGAATTTGGAGTGTTTAGACAACACTTAAACCCGCTTTCTCCCAAAACAGGCTTAAACCGAGAAAACAGGCTAAAACTGAGAGAAAACATTGATTCGAAGCAGTAAACAGGGTTGTTACTGTTTCTAGGGTCATAATATGTGACATTCCATTGCATTTGACTAATTGTAAGATTTCAGGATGAATTTGGAGTGTTTAGACAACACTTAAACCCGTTTTATCCCAAAACAGACTTAAATCGAGAAAACAAGCTAAAACCGAGAGAAAACATTGATTCAAAGCAGTAAACAGCTATGTTACTCTTTCTTGAGTCAAAATATGTAACAATCCAATGCATTTGACTAATTATAAGAGTTCGGGTTGAATATTGAGTGTTTAGATACCACTTTTACCCATTTTGTCCTGAAAGAGGCTAAAGCCGAGAAAACATTGAATCTAAGCAATAAACAGCGTTGCTACTGTTTCTAGGGTCATAATGTGTGACATTCCATTTCATTTGACTAATTGTAAGAGTTTGGGATGAATTTGGAGTGTTTAGACAACACTTAAACCCGTTTTATCCCAAAACAAGCTTCAACCGAGAAAACAGGCTAAAACTGAGAGAAAACATTGATTCCAAGCAGTAAACAGCTATGTTACTCTTTCTAGGGTCAAAATATGTAACAATCCAATGCATTTTACTAATTGTAAGAGTTCCGGTTGAATTTTGAGTGTTTAGATACCACTTTTACCCATTTTGTCCCGAAAGAGGCTAAAACCGAGAAAACGTTGATTCTAAGCAGTAAACAGCTTTGTTACTGTTTCTAGGGTCAGAATGTGGGACATTCCATTGCATTTTACTAATTGTAAGGGTTCGGGATGAATTTGGAGTGTTTAGACAACACTTAAACCCGCTTTATCCCAAAACAGGCTTAAACCGAGAAAACAGCCTAAAACTGAGAGAAAACATTGATTCGAAGCAGTAAACAGGGTTGTTACTGTTTCTAGGGTCATAATATGTGACATTCCATTGCATTTGACTAATTGTAAGATTTCAGGATGAATTTGGAGTGTTTAGACAACACTTAAACCCGTTTTATCCCAAAACAGACTTAAATCGAGAAAACAAGCTAAAACCGAGAGAAAACATTGATTCAAAGCAGTAAACAGCTATGTTACTCTTTCTTGAGTCAAAATATGTAACAATCCAATGCATTTGACTAATTATAAGAGTTCGGGTTGAATATTGAGTGTTTAGATATCACTTTTACCCATTTTGTCCTGAAAGAGGCTAAAGCCGAGAAAACATTGAATCTAAGCAATAAACAGCGTTGCTACTGTTTCTAGGGTCATAATGTGTGACATTCCATTGCATTTGACTAATTGTAAGAGTTTGGGATGAATTTGGAGTGTTTAGACAACACTTAAACCCGTTTTATCCCAAAACAGACTTAAATCGAGAAAACAAGCTAAAACCGAGAGAAAACATTGATTCAAAGCAGTAAACAGCTATGTTACTCTTTCTTGAGTCAAAATATGTAACAATCCAATGCATTTGACTAATTATAAGAGTTCGGGTTGAATATTGAGTGTTTAGATATCACTTTTACCCATTTTGTCCCGAAAGAGGCTAAAGCCGAGAAAACATTGAATCTAAGCAATAAACAGCGTTGCTACTGTTTCTAGGGTCATAATGTGGGACATTCCATTGCATTTTACTAATTGTAAGAGTTTGGGATGAATTAGGAGTGTTTAGACAACACTTAAACCCGTTTTATCCCAAAACAAGCTTCAACCGAGAAAACAGGCTAAAACTGAGAGAAAACATTGATTCCAAGCAGTAAACAGCTATGTTACTCTTTCTAGGGTCAAAATATGTAACAATCCAATGCATTTTACTAATTGTAAGAGTTCCGGTTGAATTTTGAGTGTTTAGATACCACTTTTACCCATTTTGTCCCGAAAGAGGCTAAAACCGAGAAAACGTTGATTCTAAGCAGTAAACAGCTTTGTTACTGTTTCTAGGGTCAGAATTTTTGACATTTCAATACATTTGACTAATTGTTAGGGTTCGGGATGAATTTGGAGTGTTTAGACAACACTTAAACCCGCTTTATCCCAAAACAGGCTTAAACCGAGAAAACAGCCTAAAACTGAGAGAAAACATTGATTCGAAGCAGTAAACAGGGTTGTTACTGTTTCTAGGGTCATAATATGTGACATTCCATTGCATTTGACTAATTGTAAGATTTCAGGATGAATTTGGAGTGTTTAGACAACACTTAAACCCGTTTTATCCCAAAACAGACTTAAATCGAGAAAACAAGCTAAAACCGAGAGAAAACATTGATTCAAAGCAGTAAACAGCTATGTTACTATTTCTTGAGTCAAAATATGTAACAATCCAATGCATTTGACTAATTATAAGAGTTCGGGTTGAATATTGAGTGTTTAGATATCACTTTTACCCATTTTGTCCTGAAAGAGGCTAAAGCCGAGAAAACATTGAATCTAAGCAATAAACAGAGTTGCTACTGTTTCTAGGGTCATAATGTGTGACATTCCATTGCATTTGACTAATTGTAAGAGTTTGGGATGAATTTGGAGTGTTTAGACAACACTTAAACCCGTTTTATCCCAAAACAGACTTAAATCGAGAAAACAAGCTAAAACCGAGAGAAAACATTGATTCGAAGCAGTAAACAGCTATGTTACTCTTTCTAGGGTCAAAATATGTAACAATCCAATGCATTTGACTAATTATAAGAGTTCGGGTTGAATATTGAGTGTTTAGATATCACTTTTACCCATTTTGTCCCGAAAGAGGCTAAAGCCGAGAAAACATTGAATCTAAGCAATAAACAGCGTTGCTACTGTTTCTAGGGTCATAATGTGGGACATTCCATTGCATTTTACTAATTGTAAGAGTTTGGGATGAATTTGGAGTGTTTAGACAACACTTAAACCCGTTTTATCCCAAAACAAGCTTCAACCGAGAAAACAGGCTAAAACTGAGAGAAAACATTGATTCCAAGCAGTAAACAGCTATGTTACTCTTTCTAGGGTCAAAATATGTAACAATCCAATGCATTTTACTAATTGTAAGAGTTCCGGTTGAATTTTGAGTGTTTAGATACCACTTTTACCCATTTTGTCCCGAAAGAGGCTAAAACCGAGAAAACGTTGATTCTAAGCAGTAAACAGCTTTGTTACTGTTTCTAGGGTCAGAATTTTTGACATTTCAATACATTTGACTAATTGTTAGGGTTCGGGATGAATTTGGAGTGTTTAGACAACACTTAAACCCGCTTTCTCCCAAAACAGGCTTAAACCGAGAAAACAGGCTAAAACTGAGAGAAAACATTGATTCGAAGCAGTAAACAGGGTTGTTACTGTTTCTAGGGTCATAATATGTGACATTCCATTGCATTTGACTAATTGTAAGATTTCAGGATGAATTTGGAGTGTTTAGACAACACTTAAACCCGTTTTATCCCAAAACAGACTTAAATCGAGAAAACAAGCTAAAACCGAGAGAAAACATTGATTCAAAGCAGTAAACAGCTATGTTACTCTTTCTTGAGTCAAAATATGTAACAATCCAATGCATTTGACTAATTATAAGAGTTCGGGTTGAATATTGAGTGTTTAGATACCACTTTTACCCATTTTGTCCTGAAAGAGGCTAAAGCCGAGAAAACATTGAATCTAAGCAATAAACAGCGTTGCTACTGTTTCTAGGGTCATAATGTGTGACATTCCATTTCATTTGACTAATTGTAAGAGTTTGGGATGAATTTGGAGTGTTTAGACAACACTTAAACCCGTTTTATCCCAAAACAAGCTTCAACCGAGAAAACAGGCTAAAACTGAGAGAAAACATTGATTCCAAGCAGTAAACAGCTATGTTACTCTTTCTAGGGTCAAAATATGTAACAATCCAATGCATTTTACTAATTGTAAGAGTTCCGGTTGAATTTTGAGTGTTTAGATACCACTTTTACCCATTTTGTCCCGAAAGAGGCTAAAACCGAGAAAACGTTGATTCTAAGCAGTAAACAGCTTTGTTACTGTTTCTAGGGTCAGAATGTGGGACATTCCATTGCATTTTACTAATTGTAAGAGTTTGGGATGAATTTGGAGTGTTTAGACAACACTTAAACCCGTTTTATCCCAAAACAAGCTTCAACCGAGAAAACAGGCTAAAACTGAGAGAAAACATTGATTCCAAGCAGTAAACAGCTATGTTACTCTTTCTAGGGTCAAAATATGTAACAATCCAATGCATTTTACTAATTGTAAGAGTTCCGGTTGAATTTTGAGTGTTTAGATACCACTTTTACCCATTTTGTCCCGAAAGAGGCTAAAACCGAGAAAACGTTGATTCTAAGCAGTAAACAGCTTTGTTACTGTTTCTAGGGTTAGAATTTTTGACATTTCAATACATTTGACTAATTGTTAGGATTCGGGATGAATTTGGAGTGTTTAGACAACACTTAAACCCGCTTTATCCCAAAACAGGCTTAAACCGAGAAAACAGCCTAAAACTGAGAGAAAACATTGATTCGAAGCAGTAAACAGGGTTGTTACTGTTTCTAGGGTCATAATATGTGACATTCCATTGCATTTGACTAATTGTAAGATTTCAGGATGAATTTGGAGTGTTTAGACAACACTTAAACCCGTTTTATCCCAAAACAGACTTAAATCGAGAAAACAAGCTAAAACCGAGAGAAAACATTGATTCAAAGCAGTAAACAGCTATGTTACTCTTTCTTGAGTCAAAATATGTAACAATCCAATGCATTTGACTAATTATAAGAGTTCGGGTTGAATATTGAGTGTTTAGATATCACTTTTACCCATTTTGTCCTGAAAGAGGCTAAAGCCGAGAAAACATTGAATCTAAGCAATAAACAGCGTTGCTACTGTTTCTAGGGTCATAATGTGTGACATTCCATTGCATTTGACTAATTGTAAGAGTTTGGGATGAATTTGGAGTGTTTAGACAACACTTAAACCTGTTTTATCCCAAAACAGACTTAAATCGAGAAAACAAGCTAAAACCGAGAGAAAACATTGATTCGAAGCAGTAAACAGCTATGTTACTCTTTCTAGGGTCAAAATATGTAACAATCCAATGCATTTGACTAATTATAAGAGTTCGGGTTGAATATTGAGTGTTTAGATATCACTTTTACCCATTTTGTCCCGAAAGAGGCTAAAGCCGAGAAAACATTGAATCTAAGCAATAAACAGCGTTGCTACTGTTTCTAGGGTCATAATGTGGGACATTCCATTGCATTTTACTAATTGTAAGAGTTTGGGATGAATTTGGAGTGTTTAGACAACACTTAAACCCGTTTTATCCCAAAACAAGCTTCAACCGAGAAAACAGGCTAAAACTGAGAGAAAACATTGATTCCAAGCAGTAAACAGCTATGTTACTCTTTCTAGGGTCAAAATATGTAACAATCCAATGCATTTTACTAATTGTAAGAGTTCCGGTTGACTTTTGAGTGTTTAGATACCACTTTTACCCATTTTGTCCCGAAAGAGGCTAAAACCGAGAAAACGTTTATTCTAAGCAGTAAACAGCTTTGTTACTGTTTCTAGGGTCAGAATTTTTGACATTTCAATACATTTGACTAATTGTTAGGGTTCGGGATGAATTTGGAGTGTTTAGACAACACTTAAACCCGCTTTATCCCAAAACAGGCTTAAACCGAGAAAACAGGCTAAAACTGAGAGAAAACATTGATTCGAAGCAGTAAACAGGGTTGTTACTGTTTCTAGGGTCATAATATGTGACATTCCATTGCATTTGACTAATTGTAAGATTTCAGGATGAATTTGGAGTGTTTAGACAACACTTAAACCCGTTTTATCCCAAAACAGACTTAAATCGAGAAAACAAGCTAAAACCGAGAGAAAACATTGATTCAAAGCAGTAAACAGCTATGTTACTCTTTCTTGAGTCAAAATATGTAACAATCCAATGCATTTGACTAATTATAAGAGTTCGGGTTGAATATTGAGTGTTTAGATACCACTTTTACCCATTTTGTCCTGAAAGAGGCTAAAGCCGAGAAAACATTGAATCTAAGCAATAAACAGCGTTGCTACTGTTTCTAGGGTCATAATGTGTGACATTCCATTTCATTTGACTAATTGTAAGAGTTTGGGATGAATTTGGAGTGTTTAGACAACACTTAAACCCGTTTTATCCCTAAACAGACTTAAATCGAGAAAACAAGCTAAAACCGAGAGAAAACATTGATTCGAAGCAGTAAACAGCTATGTTACTCTTTCTAGGGTCAAAATATGTAACAATCCAATGCATTTGACTAATTATAAGAGTTCGGGTTGAATATTGAGTGTTTAGATATCACTTTTACCCATTTTTTCCCGAAAGAGGCTAAAGCCGAGAAAACATTGAATCTAAGCAATAAACAGCGTTGCTACTGTTTCTAGGGTCATAATGTGTGATATTCCATTGCATTTTACTAATTGTAAGAGTTTGGGATGAATTTGGAGTGTTTAGACAACACTTAAACCCGTTTTATCCCAAAACAAGCTTCAACCGAGAAAACAGGCTAAAACTGAGAGAAAACATTGATTCCAAGCAGTAAACAGCTATGTTACTCTTTCTAGGGTCAAAATATGTAACAATCCAATGCATTTTACTAATTGTAAGAGTTCCGGTTGAATTTTGAGTGTTTAGATACCACTTTTACCCATTTCGTCCCGAAAGAGGCTAAAACCGAGAAAACGTTGATTCTAACCAGTAAACAGCTTTGTTACTGTTTCTAGGGTCAGAATTTTTGACATTTCAATACATTTGACTAATTGTTAGGGTTCGGGATGAATTTGGAGTGTTTAGACAACACTTAAACCCGCTTTATCCCAAAACAGGCTTAAACCGAGAAAACAGGCTAAAACTGAGAGAAAACATTGATTCGAAGCAGTAAACAGGGTTGTTACTGTTTCTAGGGTCATAATATGTGACATTCCATTGCATTTGACTAATTGTAAGATTTCAGGATGAATTTGGAGTGTTTAGACAACACTTAAACCCGTTTTATCCCAAAACAGGCTTAAACCGAGAAAACAGGCTAAAACTGAGAAAACATTTATTCCAAGCAGTAAACAGCTATGTTACTCTTTCTAGGGTCAAAATATGTAACAATCCAATGCATTTTACTAATTATAAGAGTTCCGGTTGAGTTTTGAGTGTTTAGATACCACTTTTACCCATTTTGTCCCGAAAGAGGCTAAAACCGAGAAAACGTTGATTCTAAGCAGTAAACAGCTTTGTTACTGTTTCTAGGGTCAGAATTTTTGACATTTCAATACATTTGACTAATTGTAAGAGTTTGGGATGAATTTGGAGTGTTTAGACAACACTTAAACCCGCTTTATCCCAAAACAGGCTTAAACCGAGAAAACAGGCTAAAACTGAGAGAAAACATTGATTCGAAGCAGTAAACAGGGTTGTTACTGTTTCTAGGGTCATAATATGTGACATTCCATTGCATTTGACTAATTGTAAGATTTCGGGATGAATTTGGAGTGTTTAGACAACACTGAAACCCGTTTTATCCCAAAACAGACTTAAATCAAGAAAACAAGCTAAAACCGAGAGAAAACATTGATTCGAAGCAGTAAACAGCTATGTTACTCTTTCTAGAGTCAAAATATGTAGCAATCCAATGCATTTAACTAATTATAAGAGTTCGGGTTGAATATTGAGTGTTTAGATACCACTTTTACCCATTTTGTCCTGAAAGAGGCTAAAGCCGAGAAAACATTGAATCTAAGCAATAAACAGCGTTGCTACTGTTTCTAGGGTCATAATGTGTGACATTCCAGTGCATTTGACTAATTATAAGAGTTTGGGATGAATTTGGAGTGTTTAGACAACACTTAAACCCGTTTTATCCCAAAACAGACTTAAATCGAGAAACCAAGCTAAAACCGAGAGAAAACATTGATTCGAAGCAGTAAACAGCTATGTTACTCTTTCTAGGGTCAAAATATGTAACAATCCAATGCATTTGACTAATTATAAGAGATCGGGTTGAATATTGAGTGTTTAGATACCACTTTTACCCATTTTGTCCCGAAAGAGGCTAAAACCGAGAAAACGTTGATTCTAAGCAGTAAACAGGGTTGTTACTGTTTCTAGGGTCATAATGTGTGACATTCCATTGCATTTGACTAATTTTAAGATTTTGGGATGAATTTGGAGTGTTTAGACAACACTTAAACTCGTTTTATCCAAAAACAGACTTAAATCGAGAAAACAAGCTAAAACCGAGAGAAAACATTGATTCGAAGCAGTAAACAGCTATGTTACTCTTTATAGGGTCAAAATATGTAACAATCGAATGCATTTGACTAATTATAAGAGTTCGGGTTGAATATTGAGTGTTTAGATACCACTTTTACCCATTTTGTCCCGAAAGAGGCTCAAGCCGAGAAAACATTGAATCTAAGCAATAAACAGCGTTGCTACTGTTTCTAGGGTCATAATGTGTGATATTCCATTGCATTTTACTAGTTGTAAGAGTTTGGGATGAATTTGGAGTGTTTAGACAACACTTAAACCCGTTTTATCCCAAAACAAGCTTCAACCGAGAAAACAGGCTAAAACTGAGAGAAAACATTGATTCCAAGCAGTAAACAGCTATGTTACTCTTTCTAGGGTCAAAATATGTAACAATCCAATGCATTTTACTAATTGTAAGAGTTCCGGTTGAATTTTGAGTGTTTAGATACCACTTTTACCCATTTTGTCCCGAAAGAGGCTAAAACCGAGAAAACGTTGATTCTAAGCAGTAAACAGCTTTGTTACTGTTTCTAGGGTCAGAATTTTTGACATTTCAATACATTTGACTAATTGTTAGGGTTCAGGATGAATTTGGAGTGTTTAGACAACACTTAAACCCGCTTTATCCCAAAACAGGCTTAAACCGAGAAAACAGCCTAAAACTGAGAGAAAACATTGATTCGAAGCAGTAAACAGGGTTGTTACTGTTTCTAGGGTCATAATATGTGACATTCCATTGCATTTGACTAATTGTAAGATTTCAGGATGAATTTGGAGTGTTTAGATACCACTTTTACCCATTTTGTCTCGAAACAGGCTAAAACCGAGAAAACATTGATTCTAAGCAGTAAACAGCTATGTTACTCTTTCTAGGGTCAAAATATGTAACAATCCAATGCATTTGACTAATTATTAGAGTTCGGGTTGAATATTGAGTGTTTAGATACCACTTTTACCCATTTTGTCCCGAAACAGGCTAAAACCGAGAAAACATTGAGTCTAAGCAGTAAATAGGGTTGCTACTGTTTCTAGGGTCAGAATGTTTGAAATTCCATTGCATTTGACTAATTGTAAGATTTCGGGATGAATTTGGAGTGTTTAGACAACACTTAAACCCGTTTTATCCCAAACCAGACTTAAATCGAGAAAACAAGCTAAAACCGAGAGAAAACATTGATTCGAAGCAGTAAACAGCTATGTTACTCTTTCTAGGGTCAAAATATGTAACAATCGAATGCATTTGACTAATTATAAGAGTTCGGGTTGAATATTGAGTGTTTAGATACCACTTTTACCCATTTTGTCCCGAAAGAGGCTCAAGCCGAGAAAACATTGAATCTAAGCAATAAACAGCGTTGCTACTGTTTCTAGGGTCATAATGTGTGATATTCCATTGCATTTTACTAGTTGTAAGAGTTTGGGATGAATTTGGAGTGTTTAGACAACACTTAAACCCGTTTTATCTCAAAACAGGCTAAAACCGAGAGAAAACATTGATTCGAAGCAGTGAACAGCAATGCTACTCTTTCTAGGGTCAAAATAAGTAACAATTCAATGCATTTGACTAACTACAAGAGTTCGGGTTGAATTTGGTATTGATCAAAGTGACCGTACGGACACTGGACCGTACCGTACGGACACCGGACTGAACTCAATGTCACATGGGCCAAATGATGAGACAAGAGGAGTGTGTGTGTGCTCGGCCCATACAAGAGGTCTAGAATCATCTATTCTAGCCGTTGGAGTGAGAAGAGGAAGAAGTCACATGTTCTCTTAAGCCAACAGATGGGTCACTATCACCTTGGTCTCATACACCTCTCTCCTAATGTCACTATCACTTGTTTCTATTCTTGTCTTAGGAAGGTTGCCCTACTTCTATTGTCTATTTAAAGGTTGTAAGACAACATTTGTACTATTCTATTCTAGTGGAACCTATTCTTCTTCTTCTTATTCTCTTTGTTCACCTAATATCTAATCTCTCTCTCTCGACTCTATTCTTCAAAGCTCTCAAGTCTTTCGCTAATTCTAACATGGTATCAGAGCTTGGTTGTCGTTCTTGACCAACCAACTCTTCTATTCTATTCCTATACTCATATTCTTCCCTTCACCATCACTGTATCTCGCCTACTTCGTGTTTACCCACTGGACAAAGAGTTTATCCGGCAGTCCATAGCACTCGGCGATGGAGAACTCGAAGCCAATCACTACACCGGTTGTTCTTAAAGGAACAAACTATTTGCTGTGGACAAGAACCGCCCTTGGAGGTCGTGGCCTTTGGAGTCATGTCGAAACCGACTATGTTCCAAAGCAAAACCTCAAAGGAGAAGAAGAATGCGCTTCCGAGGTGGAAGTAGAGGAAGAGAGCGAGAGGAAGGCCAAGTGGTTTCAAGAAGACCAAGTTGTCCTATCTGTTCTCCAAAACTCTCTAGACACACCAATCCTTGAAGCCTATTCCTATTGTGAGACGGCCAAGGAACTTTGGGAAACGTTTAAAAGCGTGTATGGTAATGTCTCTAACTTGACTCGAGTCTTTGAAGTTAAGAGAGCCATCAACAGTCTGAGCCAAGATGACTTGGAGTTTACTAAGCACCTTGGTAAGTTCAGGGCCCTTTGGTCGGAGCTTGAGGCCTTACGGCCAAGTTCCCTAGATCCGACGGTCCTTAATCAGAGGAAAGAGCAAGACAAGATCTTTGGTCTCCTACTCACGCTCAACCCAGCCTTTAACGATCTCATGAAGCACATTCTAAGAGGAGACAAGCTTCCTAGCTTTGAAGAAGTGTGATCCTAAGTTCAAAAGGAACAAGGCTCACTCGATCTATTTAGCGGTAAGGGGGAGCTAGTCACGGCAAATAAGGGCGTGTACAAGCAGGAAGATAGGAAGGTCTGGGTGTGTGACCACTGCAAGAAGAAGGGTCACATGAAGGACAAATGCTGGATACTTCACCCCCATCTTAAACCAGCAAAGTTCAAAGCAAATCTCTCCAAGGAAGCGGTAGGTGAAAAAGGGCCCGGGCCATCAAGGCAAGGAGAAGAGACAGCCATGACTGCGTCCTATGGGGAGGTGGTGAGGAAGTCTGATATAGAGGCCCTTATTCGTTCCATTGCCTCACTCAAAGAATCCGGTAACTCGTTTCTTGCTTCTAAACCAAGTAGGTCTCTTGTTGTTGACTCGGGTGCTTCTCACCACATGATTAGTAACCCTAGTCTAATTAACAACATAAAACCAGCTTTAGGAAGTGTTATTATCGCTAATGGTGAACAAATACCTGTGAAAGTAATAGGGGATTTGAAATTGTTTGATAAATACTCAAAAGTTTTCTTTATGCCTACCTTCACTTCTAATCTTTTATCGGTTAAGAGGGCCACTAATGATTTGAATTGCTATGCTATCTTCGGTCCTAATAGTGTTCATTTTCAGGATATTGAGACTGGGAAAGTTTTTGGAGAAGGACAAGGGAGTGGAGATCTCTATGTCCTAGAGAAAACCTCACCGATCTTATCTACCTCTAATAAGTCTTGTTTTGTTGTTAATTCGGATAGTATGTGGCATGCTAGGCTAGGTCATCCACATTCTCGTGCACTTGGTTTAATGTTTCCTAGTGTTTCTTTTGATAACTAAAGTTGTGAGTCTTGTATCCTTGGAAAACATTGCAAGTCTATTTTTCCAAAGTCAACTACTATTTATGAGCATTGCTTTGATTTAGTTCATTCGGATGTATGGACATCACCATGCCTATCTGGGGATAATAACAAGTATTTTGTGACATTTATTGATGAAAAATCGAAATACACTTGGGTCACATTATTACCATCTAAAGATAGGGTGTTTGATGCCTTTGTTAATTTTCAAAATTATGTTACTAATCACTTCAATGCTAAAATTAAGGTGCTAAGGTCGGATAATGGTGGGGAATACACAAGTCACAAGTTCAAAGAACATCTATCTAGGCATGGTATTCTCCAACAAACTAGTTGTCCCTATACACCTCAACAAAACGGTGTGGCCGAAAGGAAGAACCGACACCTCATGGAAGTTGCTCGATCGATGATGTTCCACTCACATGTTACAAAGAGATATTGGGGGGGATGCTGTGATGACTGCATGTTACTTGATCAACCGGATACCAACGAAAGTTCTAAATGATCTGTCACCGTTCGAGGTATTAAACAAATTTAAACCATCTCTCGATCACTTACGCGTTTTTGGTTGTGTGTGTTTTGTGTTAGTACCTGGGGAGCAACTAAGTAAACTGGATGCGAAAAGCACAAAGTGTATGTTCATCGGTTATTCAACGACTCAAAAGGGGTACAAGTGCTATGATCCAGCCACAAGCCGGTTATATGTTTCTTGAGATGTTCGGTTCATGGAGAATATTGGCTACTTTGATACTAAGGACTGGGACAGCCTTAAGGATCTCTCACATTCACCAAATGACCGGGCCTCCAGCTTAAAGTTTCTTCTCGATCATCTTGGTCATCCGTCTCCACCAACAGGTCCTATCCGGTCTGCGCCCCGTCCGCCACCTACCGAAGGAAGGCAGGATCATGATGCTGTCCCTGAGGATGACTCCCTCTCAGACCACATTATCCCTGAGCCAAGCCCACCCATAGCCAGCGGCCATGGTGCCCCTGCCCCCATGCCGCCTACCGCAGAACCATTGGCTGGTACCGAGGGTCACTCGGATGGGGCCACTGTGGACGGAGGCAGTATTGAGCCCTCTGGTGTCGTACTATCTATGCAGCCGGCCCTACGAAGGAGTGACCGTGTTAAATCTCATCCGTCCACTTGGAGAGATAAGCGCGTCTACTACAACAGCCAAGCCGTTGCCCACCCTATCCAGGCTATCTGTTCACTTGAGCTGCTCCCAACTGATCACCAAGCTTTCTTTGGCCAAGTTGATGCTCACTGGGTCCCTCAAAGCTATGACGAGGCTAAGAACCACAAGGAATGGTTAGAGGCTGTCAACGACGAAACTGGTGCCATGATCCGGAACCACACGTGGGACAAAGCCGACCTTCCCAAAGGCAAAAAGGGCGTGAGCTCCAAATGGGTTTTCACCATCAAGTTCCTAAGCACCAGCGCCATTGAACGACACAAAGCTCGGCTGGTCGCACGCGGCTTCACCCAAACGTATGGTGCCGACTACACAGAGACGTTTGCACCGGTAGCCAAACTCCACACGGTTCGGGTCGTGCTTTCCCTTGCCGTCCACCTCTCATGGGATTTATGGCAGATGGATGTCAAGAACGCGTTTCTTCAAGGCGAATTAGACGAAGAAGTTTATATGACGCCTCCTCCGGGCCTCGAAGACTTGGTCGCTCCCGGGAAAGTCTTGCGGCTTCGTAAGGCCATCTATGGACTCAAACAGTCCCCGCGTGCCTGGTATCACAAACTGAGCTCCACCCTCAAGACTCAGGGTTTTCACCGATCGGAGGCCGATCACACTCTTTTTACACTTCAAACATCTCTTGGCCTTGTGGTGGTGCTTATTTATGTCGACGACATCATTGTGACTGGCGATGATAAGGCTGGTATTGAAGACACGAAACAGTCCCTCAAATCTGCCTTTGATATTAAGGACCTAGGGGAACTCAAATACTTCCTTGGCATTGAAATCTGTCGATCTCCGGAAGGGCTCTTCCTCTCTCAACGCAAATATACCCTTGATTTGTTGGCTGAAACGGGCAAGCTTGGTGTGTCTCCGGCTCCTACACCACTTGATGAGGACTACCAGCTCAAGCGAAAGGGGGAGAGCATTCGGGCACAAGAAGGCCAACCACGGGCACCCATGGATGAGCCGTTCCCGGACGTCACACGCTACCGCCGGCTTGTAGGTAAGTTGATATATCTTACCATCACGCGCCCTGACATATGTTATGCTGTGAATCAGGTCAGTCAACACATGAAGGCTCCAACCAAGTATCAATGGAGCATGGTCGAGCGGATTCTCAACTATCTCAAGGGTAGTCCGGGTCAAGGCATCTGGATGGGCAAGAATGATAACACTGAGATAGTGGGCTACTGTGATGCGGACTACAATGGAGATACCTTGGATAGGAGGTCAACCACTGGATATTGTACTTTCGTTGGTGGAAATCTAGTTATATGGAAGTCTAAGAAGCAAAAGGTGGTATCTTGTTCAAGCGCGGAGGCCGAGTATCGAGCAATGCGGAAGCTAACAAATGAGTTGACTTGGTTAAAGGGGCTGCTCAAAGATCTTGGTATTGACTCAAAGCAACCGATCACTATGCATTGTGATAATGAGGCTGCAATCCACATGGCCACCAATTCTGTTTTCCATGAGAGAACTAAACACATTGAAAGCGATTGCCACGAGGTTCGGGAGAAGATTGAGGAAGGTGTGGTATTACCTTGTCATACTCGGAGTCAAGATCAACTGGCTGATATATTCACCAAGTCTGCAAGTCCTAAGGTTTGTGACCATATCCATAACAAAATTGGGCTTGTAGACATCACAAGACCTTGATCACCTTCTCTAATCCGTGGACAGCACACTCTTTTTCCCTTGACTTAGTTTTGTCCCATGAGGTTTTCTAAGTCAAGGTTTTTTTAATGAGGTGCTGCTTCACGGGTTCCAAGCTTAGCCGGTGCATTTGGCTAAGCTTGAGGGGGAGTATTGATCAAAGTGACCGTACGGACACCGGACCGTACCGTACGGACACCGGACTGAACTCACTGTCACATGGGCCGAATGATGAGACAAGAGGAGTGTGTGTGTGCTCGGCCCATACAAGAGGTCTAGAATCATCTATTCTAGCCGTTGGAGTGAGAAGAGGAAGAAGTCACATGTTTTCTTAAGCCAACGGATGGGTCACTATCACCTTGGTCGCATACACCTCTCTCCTAATGTCACTATCACTTGTTTCTATTCTTGTCTTAGGAAGGTTGCCCTACTTCTATTGTCTATTTAAAGGTTGTAAGACAACATTTGTACTATTCTATTCTAGTGGAACCTATTCTTCTTCTTCTTATTCTCTTTGTTCACCTAATCTCTAATCTCTCTCTCTCGACTCTATTCTTCAAAACTCTCAAGTCTTTCGCTAATTCTAACATTTGTATTGTTTAGCCACCACTTATACCCATTTTGTCCCCAAAAAGGCTAAAACCAAGAAAATTGATTGTAAGCAGTGAATAGCGTTGTTACAGTTTCTATGGTCAGAATGTGTGACATTCCAATGCATTTGACTAATTGTAAGAGTTTGGAATAATTTGGAGTGTTTAGACAACACTTAAACCCGTTTTATCCCAAAACAGGCTTAAACCAAGAAAACAAGCTAAAACTGAGAGAAAACATTGATTCCAAGCAGTAAACAGCTATGTTACTCTTTCTAGGGTCAAAATATGTAACAATCCAATGTATTTGACTACTTATAAGAGTTCAGGTTGAATTTGGAGTGTTTAGACACCACTTGTACCCATTTTGTCCCGAAACAGGCTAAAACCGAGAAAACATTCATTTAAAGCAGTAAACAGCTTTGTTACAGTTTCTAGGGTCAGAATGTGTGACATTACAATGCATTTGACTAATTGTAAGAGTTTGGGATGAATTTGGAGTGTTTAGACAACACTTAAACCCGTTTTATCCCAAAACAAGCTTAAACCGAGAAAACAGGCTAAAACTGAGAGAAAACATTGATTCCAAGCAGTAAACAGCAATGCTACTCTTTCTAGGGTCAAAATAAGTAACAATACAATGCATTTGACTAAGTACAAGAGTTCGAGTTGAATTTAGATTGTTTAGCCACCACTTATACCCATTTTGTCCCCAAAAAGGCTAAAACCGAGAAAATTGATTGTAAGCAGTGAATAGCGTTGTTACAGTTTCTATGGTAAAAATGTGTGACATTCCAATGCATTTGACTAATTGTAAGAGTTTGGAATAATTTGGAGTGTTTCGACAACACTTAAACCCGTTTTATCCCAAAACAGGCTTAAACCGAGAAAACAAGCTAAAACTGAGAGAAAACACTGATTACAAGCAGTAAACAGCTATGTTACTCTTTCTAGGGTCAAAATATGTAACAATCCAATGTATTTGACTACTTATAAGAGTTCAGGTTGAATTTGGAGTGTTTAGACACCACTGTTACCCATTTTGTCCCGAAACAGGCTAAAACCGAGAAAACATTCATTTAAAGCAGTAAACAGCTTTGTTATAGTTTTTAGGGTCAGAATGTGTGACACTCCAATGCATTTGAATAATTGTAAGAGTTTGGGATGAATTTGGAGTGTTTATACAGCACTTAAACCCGTTTTATCCCAAAACAAGATTAAACCGAGAAAACAGGCTAAAACTGAGAGAAAACATTGATTCCAAGAAGCAAACAGCTATGTTACTCTTTCTAGGGTCAAAATATGTAACAATCCAATGCATTTTACTAATTATAAGAGTTCCGGTTGAATTTTAAGTGTTTAGATACCACTTTTACCCATTTTGTCCCAAAAGAGGCTAAAACCGAGAAAACGTTGATTCTAAGCAGTAAACAGCTTTGTTACTGTTTCTAGGGTCAGAATTTTGTGACATTCCAATACATTTGACTAATTGTAAGAGTTTGGGATGAATTTGGAGTGTTTAGACAACACATAAACCCGTTTTATCCCAAAACAGACTTAAACCGAGAAAACAGGCTAAAACTGAGAGAAAACATTGATTCCAAGCAGTAAACAGCTATGTTACTCTTTCTAGGGTCAAAATATGTAACAATCCAATGCATTTTACTAATTATAAGAGTTTGGGTAGAATGTTGAGTGTTTAGATACTATTGACCATGGCCGATCATGTTAGGGCCAAGGGCGTGTCCGTACCGTACGGACGTCCGTGCAACTCTACAATAAGGCCAGGCCAAATGTAATGTGATACATAAGAGGAGAAGAGGAGTTCGGTCCATCAACAGCCCATAAGAAGGATCGAGAACACTTCTTGTAGCCGTTGGAGGTGTAGAGGGAAGAAGGACTCACGTGTGGGTGTGTGCAAGTTGACCTCTCTAATGTCACTATCAACACTTGGGAGCGCACCCTTACCTCTCTCTATATGTCTCTATCTTATTTTTCTATTTGTGTAAAAGGGTAGGGATTTAACCTAGCCTTGGCCGCCTATTTAAGGGTGTAGCCACATGTTGTATTTGAACTATTCTAATTGAATACACTTTGTTAGACATTCTCTTTGTTCTTCACCATACTCTCTCTAATACTACCATTCTCTTCCGCTAATTCTAACATGGTATCAGAGCTTGGTTGTCGTTCTTGACCAACCAACTCTTCTATTCTATTCCTATACTCACATTCTTCTCTTCGCCATCACTGTATCTTGCCTACTTCGTGTTTACCCACCGGACAAAGAGTTTATCCAGCGGTCCATAGCACTTGGTGATGGAGAACTCGAAGCCAATCACTACACCGGTTGTTCTCAAAGGAACAAACTATTTGCAGTGGACAAGAACCACAAGAACCGCCCTTGGAGGTCGTGGCCTTTGGAGCCATGTCGAAGCCGACTATGTTCCAAAGCAAAACCTCAAAGGAGAAGAAGAGCGCGCTTCCGAGGTGGAAGTAGAGGAAGAGAGCGAGAGGAAGGCCAAGTGGTTTCAAGAAGACCAAGTGGTCCTATCTGTTCTCCAAAACTCTCTCGACACACCAATCCTTGAAGCATACTCCTACTGTGAGACAGCCAAGGAGCTTTGGGAAACGCTTAAAAATGTTTATGGTAATGTCTCTAACTTGACTCGAGTGTTTGAAGTCAAGAAGGCTATTAATGAGCTCCATCAAGATGATTTGGAGTTCACTAAGCACCTTGGTAAGTTTCGAGCATTATGGTCTGAACTCGATATGTTGAGGCCAAGTACACTCGATCCGGCGGTACTGAGTGAAAGGAAGGATTACCTTGCCTTAATGTTACCAAATGTTTCTTTTGATAACTCAAGTTGTGAGTCTTGTATTCTTGGTAAACATTGCAAGTCTATTTTCCCTAAATCTACCACCATTTATGAACATTGCTTTGATTTAGTACATTCAGATGTATGGACTTCACCATGTCTTTCTAGAGATAATAACAAGTACTTTGTGACTTTCATTGATGAAAAATCTAAGTACACATGGATTACCTTGTTACCATCAAAAGATAGGGTGTTTGATGCCTTCATGAATTTCCAAAATTATGTTACTAATCATTTCAATGCTAAAATCAAGGTACTTAGATCAGACAATGGTGGAGAATATACAAGTTACAAGTTCAAAGAACACCTAGCCAAGCATGGCATTCTACAACAAACTAGCTGCCCATATATGCCCCAACAAAATGGGGTGGCCGAGAGGAAGAATCGCCATCTTATGGAGGTGGCAAGATCAATGATGTTCCACTCCAATGTCACTAAAAGGTTTTGGGGTGATGCTGTGATGAACGCTTGTTACTTAATCAATCGGACCCCAACCAAAGTTCTTCACGACATGTCTCCATTTGAGGTACTCAACAAATTTAAACCTTCATTGGACCACTTACGTGTATTTGGCTGTGTATGTTTTGTGTTAGTTACTGGAGAGCAAAGGAGTAAACTCGACGCTAAGAGCACACGGTGCATGTTCATCGGTTACTCTACAACTCAAAAGGGGTACAAGTGCTATGATCCGACGACTAGTCGCCTATATGTTTCTAGGGATGTACGGTTCATAGAGAATGCTGGCTACTTCGACAAAAAGGACTGACACAGCCTTAAAGACCTCTCTCATTCACCTAGTGATCGAGCCTCGAGCTTGAAGTTCCTTCTAGACCACTTAGGCAACTCGGCCCCTACACCGGACAGTACACGACCTAAGTCAGAATCAACGATGGACGCCAGCCGGTCCGGGGGTGGGCCGGCCACAACTGATGACCAAGGATCTCCAGAGCTCGAAAACGCTCCTTCTGAACCTGGCCCACCGACGGCGCCACCTACAACATCGACCGTACCTGGCACTCATGACGCCACTACGGCGCCACCTGCAATGTCTACCGAGGTTCATCTTGACGAGACCGGGGACAGTGATGCACTGCCTATGTTAAGTGATGAAGTCAGACCTCCTCAACCTATCTTACGTAGAAGTGCACGGGCTAAATCTCATCCATCTACCTGGAAAGACAAGAGGGTCTACTACAACAACCAAGCCGTCGCTCATATCCAGGCCACTTGTTCGCTTGTGCTGTTACCACCGGATCACCAAGCCTTCATCAGTCACCTTGACGCCAATTGGGTCCCTCAAACCTATGATGAGGCCAAGGACCACAAAGTCTGGGTAGATGCGGTCAAAGACGAAACCGACGCTATGATCCGCAACCATACATGGGATGAAGCCGACCTTCCTAACGGGAAAAAAGCGGTCAGTTCAAAATGGGTATTTACCATCAAGTATCTGAGTACGGGCGAGATTGAACGGCACAAAGCACGCTTAGTTGCTCGTGGATTCACTCAGACATACGGCACCGATTCCACAGACACATTCGCCCCGGTGGCCAAACTCCATACAGTCCGGGTCGTGCTCTCCTTGGCGGTTAATCTATCATGGGATTTGTGGCAAATGGACGTCAAGAACGCCTTTCTTCAAGGCGAGCTTGAAGAAGAAGTCTACATGACTCCCCCACCGGGTCTTGAGGACATAGTCACTCCAGGCCGCGTCTTACGTCTCCACAATGCCATCTATGGCCTCAAGCAGTCTCCACGGGCTTGGTACCACAAACTCACCTCTATTCTCAAAGCTAGTGGCTTCAAGCGTTCGGAGGCTGATCACACCCTCTTCACACTTACCACTGCGCGGGGCATTGTCGTGGTCCTTATCTATGTTGATGATATCATTGTGACCGGTGACGACAAGGATGGTATTCATGACATCAAACGCTCTCTTCAATCTAGTTTTGATATTAAAGACCTTGGTGGACTAAAATACTTCTTAGGCATTGAAATTTGCCGCTCTCCGGAGGGGCTCTTTCTTTCGCAAAGGAAGTATACCATTGATCTCTTGGCTGAAACAGGAAAGCTCGGTGCCAAACCTGCGCGCACTCCACTTGATGAGGACTACCAGCTCAAGCGAAAGGGGGAGAGTCTTAGGGCCAAAGAGGGCAAACCGCGTGAACCCATGGATGAGCCATATGAAGATGTCACTCGATATCGACGCCTTGTAGGTAAGCTGATATACCTCACTATTACACGACCTGACATATGTTATGCTGTGAATCAGGTGAGCCAACATATGAAGGCCCCAACCAAGTACCAATGGAGCATGGTGGAAAGGATCCTAAGCTATCTTAAGGGTAGCCCGGGCCAAGGCATATGGATGGGCAAGAATGAAAACACTGAGATTGTGGGCTATTGTGATGCTGACTATGCTGGAGATACCTTGGATAGGAGGTCAACCACGGGGTACTGCACATTCGTAGGAGGGAACCTAGTTACATGGAAATCAAAGAAGCAAAAAGTTGTCTCTTGTTCGAGTGCCGAAGCCGAGTATCGAGCAATGAGGAAGCTAACCAATGAGCTGATTTGGTTGAAGGGACTTCTTAAGGATCTTGGCATTGAATCAGAGAAACCAATCACCATGCACTGTGACAATGAAGCTGCAATTCATATAGCTACCAACTCAGTCTTTCATGAGAGAACCAAACACATTGAAACCGATTGCCACAAGGTTCGAGAAAAGATAGAAGAAGGGATAACGTTACCGTGCCACACTCCAAGCAAGGATCAGTTGGCGGATATCCTCACCAAGGCTGCGAGTCCTTAGGTCTGTGAATACATTCACAGCAAACTAGGACTCGTAGACCTAACACATCCATGATCGACTCACCTAACTCGTGGATATCACACTCTTTTTCCCTTGGATTAGTTTTGTCCCATGAGGTTTTCTAAACCAAGGTTTTTAACGAGGTGATATTTCACGGGTTCCAAGCTTAGCCTTCTGATGTTCATATATTTTACCATGTTTTCCCTTAGTTTATTCACATCTTTTGCATCTTTTGCTAGCCATTTTCATCATTATTGTGTAGCTTTAGGAATAATCATGCATTAGAGTTTAGTTGCATTGCATTTGCATCTTTTCATGCATAAACAGGTGATTTTGGAGCTTAAGGAGCATGGAAACAATCCTGAGGAGAAGTGAAGCAATCTTGAAGGGAAAGCAAGAGATTTAAGGCTGAAGAACCAAGGTCCAGAGTCCAACTCGACCAAGCACTCGACCGAGTGGGTAGATGGACTCGACCGAGTGGGTAGATGGACTCGACCGAGTGGGTAGATTGACTCGACCGAGTGGGTAGATGGACTCGACCGAGTGGAGTGTGCACGAGAGAAGCCAGCTCGACCATGGACTCGACCGAGCACTGGTAGAGTTGACCGAGCCGTTGACTACTTTGACTTTTTCTATTTTTAGGGCTTCCACCTCCTCACCTATATAAGGCCTTGTACCTGCAGCCACCAAAGAGTGCAACTTTTTAGATATTCCCTAAACCTAGTTTTTACCTTTTTTAGTTTTATTCCTTTTGCATTTTTATTTTTAAGATCTTGTACTTCCTTAAAAAAAGAAGACTAGATTCTTATATTTTGTTGGTTCTATAACTTTCAAGATATTGAGAATTTGAGTTTCATCCTTTCATCAATATTGAAGATCTTTGTTTAATCTTTCTAATAATGCAAGTTTCAATATTTTCTGGGTTTTTGACTTTGATCACCATGTATTGTTGTGAGTAGTTTCCTTAGGATCTTGAGGATGGGTTAGGATGGATTGATCTTGTGGTTTGTGTGACTTGGTCAAGCTTGATTGTTGTAGATCTCTTCTAGGGTAGATGATCTTAATGCTGATTCTATATCTGAGAGGGTAGAGTCTGATTTCAAGCTTCTTAGCATCACACCAATGTTTAGGAAGCATAGATAAGGCTAGATCTAGAGCTTACCATTAGGCTTGCTAAGAGATTAGAGGTCTTGTTTGGTTTGAGATGTATTGCTTAATGCCTGCTTGTGTAGATTCTTTACTGTGTGAGAACAAGTCTAGAATTGCATAGGTTTGATTGTTTCTTGACCATGAGAGTGGGAGAAACTTGTCTTAGATTAATATGTTTAGAGGTTAGCTCAAATTTTGCTTGAGATTTGTTGACCAAGTTAGATAACCACAATGATTAGTCCATCCCATGAATCCATCCTCAGGACCTTCTTTGTTTATTGAAATCTTAGTCTTAATCCTGTTGCTTGCTTGTTGTTTGATTGGATTTAGCATTACTCTGTTTTTATTGCATTGCTCTGTTTCTCAATCTAGTCTAGCTCGACCACCCACTCGACCTACACTCGGTCGAGTGCTGCTCGAGTTCATCCCCAGAACTCTGTGTCTATGATTTGTGTTTGTCTTGTTTCATTCCTGTTTCATTCCAGTTGCATACATTTAGTTTTCAGTTCATTAATTATCTTGCATTAGTTCATTAGTAGTAGTCTCTGTTTCTGTTCTTGCTTTATCACTGTTTCAATCATTCAGTTTCATCTGCATCTAGTTGTTAGCTCTTGTAGTTTATTTTCTGCATTTTACATTTTCTTCCTAGGATTGTTAGTGACAAACAATCTTTACATTTGTCTTAACTTAGATTCATATGCATATCTTAATTGTTCACAAACACTCATTTAGGATTGATACCTCTTGTACTGCAATAGCATAAGGGGAATTGAAACACCCATCCATCATTCCATTCATATCTCACCACTGCATACATCATCACACACACCACAATATAAATCTTGTTTCACCTTCCCGATCGGCTAAGCTTGAGGGGGAGTATTGACCATGGCCGATCATGTTAGGGCCAAGGGCGTGTCCGTGGCCAAGGGCGTGTCTGTACCGTACAACTCTACAATAAGGCCAGGCCAAATGTAATGTGATACATAAGAGGAGAAGAGGAGTTCGGTCCATCAACAGCCCATAAGAAGGATCGAGAACACTTCTTGTAGCCGTTGGAGGTGTAGAGGGAAGAAGGACTCACGTGTGGGTGTGTGCAAGTTGACCTCTCTAATGTCACTATCAACACTTGGGAGCGCACCCTTACCTCTCTCTATATGTCTCTATCTTATGTTTCTATTTGTGTAAAAGGGTAGGGATTTAACCTAGCCTTGGCCGCCTATTTAAGGGTGTAGCCACATGTTGTATTTGAACTATTCTAATTGAATACACTTTGTTAGACATTCTCTTTGTTCTTCAACATACTCTCTCTAATACTACCATTCTCTTCCGCTAATTCTAACAGATACCACTTTTACCCATTTTGTCCCGAAACAGGCTAAAACCGAGAAAACATTGATTCTAAGCAGTAAACAGGGTTGAAACTGTTTCTAGGGTCATAATGTGTGACATTCCATTGCATTTGACTAATTGTAAGATTTCGGGATGAATTTGGAGTGTTTAGACAACACTTAAACCCGTTTTATCCCAAAACAGACTTAAATCGAGAAAACAAGCTAAAGCCGAGAGAAAACATTGATTCGAAGCAGTAAACAGCTATGTTACTCTTTCTAGGGTTAAAATATGTAACAATCCAATGCATTTGACTAATTATAAGAGTTCGGGTTGAATATTGAGTGTTTAGATACCACTTTTACCCATTTTGTCCCGAAAGAGGCTAAAACCGAGAAAACGTTGATTCTAAGCAGTAAACAGCTTTATTACTGTTTCTAGGGTCAGAATTTTTGACATTCCAATGAATTTGACTGATTGTAAGAGTTTGAGATGAATTTGGAGTGTTTAGACAACAGTTAAACCTGTTTTATCCCAAAACAAGCTTAAACCGAGAAAACAGGCTAAAACTGAGAGAAAACATTGATTCCAAGCAGTAAACAGCTATGTTACTCTTTCAAGGGTCAAAATATGTAACAATCCAATACATTTTACTACTTAGAAGAGTTCCGGTTGAATTTTGAGTGTTTAGATACCACTTTTATCCATTTTGTCCCAAAAGAGGCTAAAACCGAGAAAATGTTGATTCTAAGCAGTAAACAGCTTTGTTACTGTTTCTAGGGTCAGAATTTTTGATATTTCAATACATTTGACTAATTGTAAGAGTTTGAGATGAATTTGGAGTGTTTAGACAACACTTAAACCCGCTTTATCCCAAAACAGGCTTAAATCGAGAAAACAAGCTAAAACTGAGAGAAAACATTGATTTGAAGCAGTAAAAAGCTATGTTACTCTTTATAGGGTCAAAATATGTAACAATCCTATGTATTTGAGTACTTATGAGAGTTCAGGTTGAATTTGGAGTGTTTAGACACCACTTTTACTCATTTTGTCCCGAAAGAGGCTAAAACCGAGAAAACGTTGATTCTAAGCAGTAAACAGCTTTGTTACTGTTTCTAGGGTCAGAATTTTTGACATTTCAATACATTTGACTACTTGTAAGAGTTTGAGATGAATTTGGAGTGTTTAGACAACACTTAAACCCGTTTTATCCCAAAACAGGCTTAAACCGAGAAAACAGGCTAAAACTGAGAAAACATTGATTCCAAGCAGTAAACAGCTATGTTACTCTTTCTAGGGTCAAAATATGTAACAATCCAATGCATTTTACTAATTATAAGAGTTCGGGTTGAATTTTGAGTGTTTAGATACCACTTTTACCCATTTTGTCCCGAAATATGCTAAAACCGAGAAAACATTGATTCTAAGCAGTAAACAGGGTTGTTACTGTTTCTAGGGTCATAATGTGTGACATTCCATTGCATTTGACTAATTGTAAGAGTTTGGGATGAATTTGAAGTGTTTAGACAACACTTAAACCCGTTTTATCCCAAAACAGGGTTAAACCGAGAAAACAGGCTAAAACTGAGAGAAAACATTGATTCGAAGCAGTAAACAGCTATGTTACTCTTTCTAGGGTCAAAATATGTAACAATCTAATGCATTTGCCTAATTATAAGAGTTCCGGTTGAATATTGAGTGTTTAGATACCACTTTTACCCATTTTGTCCCGAAAAAGGCTAAAACCGAGAAAACATTGATTCTAAGCGGTAAACAGGCTTAAATCGAGAAAACAGGCTAAAACTGAGAGAATACATTGATTTGAAGAAGTTAACAACTATGTTACTCTTTCTAGGGTCAAAATATGTAACAATCCAATGTATTTGAGTACTTATGAGAGTTCAGGTTGAATTTGGAGTGTGTAGACACCACTTTTACCCATTTTGTCCCGAAACAGGCTAAAACCGAGAAAACATTCATTTAAAGCAGTAAACAGCTTTGTTACAGTTTCTAGGGTCAGAATGTGTGACATTCCAATGCATTTGACTAATTGTAAGAGTTTGGGATGAATTTGGAGTGTTTAGACAACACTTAAACCCGTTTTATCCCAAAACAAGCTTAAACCTAGGAAACAGGCTAAAACTGAGAAAAGACATTGATTCGAAGCAGTAAACAGCTATGTTAGTCTTTCTAGGGTCAAAATATGGAACTATCCAATGCATTTGACTAATTATAAGAGTTCGGTTGAATTTGGACTGATTAGATACCACTTTTACCCATTTTGTCCCGAAACCGGCTAAAACCGAGAAAACATTGATTCTAAGCAGTAAACAGCGTTGCTACTATTTCTAGGGTCAGAATGTTTGACATTCCAATGCATATGACTAATTGTAAGAGTTTGGGATGAATTTGGAGTGTTTAGACAACACTTAAACCCGTTTTATCCCAAAACAGGCTTAAACCAAGAAAACAGGCTAAAACTGAGAGAAAACATTGATTCGAAGCAGTAAACAGCTATGTTACTCTTTCTAGGGTCAAAATATGGAACTATCCAATGCATTTGACTAATTATAAGAGTTCCGGTTGAATATTGAGTGTTTAGATACCACTTTTACCCATTTTGTCCCGAAACAGGCTAAAACCGAGAAAACATTGATTCTAAGCGGTAAACAGGGTTGTTACAGTTTCTAGGGTCATAATGTGTGACATTCCATTGCATTTGCCTAATTGTAAGATTTCGGGATGAATTTGGAGTGTTTCGACAACACTTAAACCCGTTTTATCCCAAACCAGACTTAAATCGAGGAAACACGCTAAAACCGAGAGAAAACCTTGATTCGAAGCAGTAAACAGCTATGTTACTCTTTCTAGGGTCAAAATATGTAACAATCCAATGCATTTGACTAATTATAAGAGATCGGGTTGAATATTGAGTGTTTAGATACCACTTTTACCCATTTTGTCCCGAAACAAGCTAAAACCGAGAAAACATTGATTCTAAGCAGTAAACAGCGTTGCTACTGTTTCTAGGGTCAGAATGTTTGAAATTCCAATGCATATGACTAATTTTAAGAGGTCAGGGTGAATTTGGAGTGTTTAGACAACACTTAAACCCGTTTTATCCCAAAACAGGCTTAAATCGAGAAAACAGGCTAAAACCCAGAGAAAACATCGATTTAAAGCAGTAAAAAACTATGTTACTCTTTATAGGGTCAAAATATGTAACAATCCAATGTATTTGACTACTTATAAGAGTTCGGGTTGAATTTGGAGTGTTTAGACACCACTTTTACCCATTTTGTCCCAAAACAGGCTAAAACCGAGAAAACATTGATTCTAAGCGGTAAACAGGGTTGTTACTGTTTCTAGGGTCATAATGTGTGACATTCCATTGCATTTGACTAATTGTAAGATTTCGGGATGAATTTGGAGTGTTTCGACAACACTTAAACCCGTTTTATCCCAAACCAGACTTAAATCGAGAAAACAAGCTAAAACCGAGAGAAAACCTTGATTCGAAGCAGTAAACAGCTATGTTACTCTTTCTAGGGTCAAAATATGTAACAATCCAATGCATTTGACTAATTATAAGAGATTGGGTTGAATATTGAGTGTTTAGATACCACTTTTACCCATTTTGTCCCGAAACAAGCTAAAACCGAGAAAACATTGATTCTAAGCAGTAAACAGCGTTGCTACTGTTTCTAGGGTCAGAATGTTTGAAATTCCAATGCATATGACTAATTTTAAGAGGTCAGGGTGAATTTGGAGTGTTTAGACAACACTTAAACCCGTTTGATCCCAAAACCGGCTTAAATCGAGAAAACAGGCTAAAACCCAGAGGAAACATTGATTTGAAGCAGTAAAAAACTATGTTACTCTTTATAGGGTCAAAATATGTAACAATCCAATGTATTTGAGTACTTATGAGAGTTCAGGTTGAATTTGGAGTGCGTAGACACCACTTTTACCCATTTTGTCCCGAAACAGGCTAAAACCGAGAAAACATTCATTTAAAGAAGTAAACAGCTTTGTTACAGTTTCTAGGGTCAGAATGTGTGACATTCCAATGCATTTGACTAATTGTAAGAGTTTGGGATGAATTTGGAGTGTTTAGACAACACTTAAACCCGTTTTATCCCAAAACAAGCTTAAACCTAGGAAACAGGCTAAAACTGAGAGAAGATATTGATTCGAAGCAGTAAACAGCTATGTTAGTCTTTCTAGGGTCAAAATATGGAACTATCCAATGCATTTGACTAATTATAAGAGTTCGGTTGAATTTGGACTGATTAGATACCACTTTTACCCATTTTGTCCCGAAACCGGCTAAAACCGAGAAAACATTGATTCTAAGCAGTAAACAGCGTTGCTACTGTTTCTAGGGTCAGAATGTTTGACATTCCAATGCATATGACTAATTGTAAGAGTTTGGGATGAATTTGGAGTGTTTAGACAACACTTAAACCCGTTTTATCCCAAAACAGGCTTAAACCAAGAAAACAGGCTAAAACTGAGAGAAAACATTGATTCGAAGCAGTAAACAGCTATGTTACTCTTTCTAGGGTCAAAATATGGAACAATCCAATGCATTTGACTAATTATAAAAGTTTGGTTGAATTTGGACTGTTTAGATACCACTTTTACCCATTTTGTCCCGAAACCGGCTAAAACCGAGAAAACATTGATTCTAAGCAGTAAACAGCATTGCTACTGTTTCTAGGGTCAGAATGTTTGACATTCCAATGCATATGACTAATTGTAAGAGTTTGGGATGAATTTGGAGTGTTTAGACAACACTTAAACCCGTTTTATCCCAAAACAGGCTTAAACCAAGAAAACAGGCTAAAACTGAGAGAAAACATTGATTCGAAGCAGTAAACAGCTATGTTACTCTTTCTAGGGTCAAAATATGGAACAATCCAATGCATTTGACTAATTATAAAAGTTTGGTTGAATTTGGACTATTTAGATACCACTTTTACCCATTTTGTCCCGAAACCGGCTAAAACCGAGAAAACATTGATTCTAAGCAGTAAACAGCGTTGCTACTGTTTCTAGGGTCAAAATGCTTGACATTCCAATGCATATGACTAATTGTAAGAGTTTGGGATGAATTTGGAGTGTTTAGACAACACTTAAACCCGTTTTATCCCAAAACAGGCTTAAACCAAGAAAACAGGCTAAAACTGAGAGAAAACATTGATTCCAAGCAGTAAACAGCTATGTTACTCTTTCTAGGGTCAAAATATGTAACAACCCAATGCATTTGACTAATTATAAGAGTTTAGACAACAATTTTACCCATTTTGTCCTAAAACAAGCTAAGACCGAGAAAACATTGATTTGAAGCTGTAAACAGCATTGTTACTGTTTCTAGGGTCAGAATGTGTGAAATTCCAATGCATTTGACTAATTATAAGAGTTTGGGATGAATTTGGATTGTTTAGACAACACTTAAACCCGTTTTATCTCAAAACAGGCTTAAACCGAGAAAACAGGCTAAAACCGAGAGAAAACATTGATTCGAAGCAGTAAACAGCTACGTTACTCTTTCTAGGGTCAAAATATGTAAAAATCCAATGTATTTGACTAATTATAAGAGTTCAGGTTGAATTTGGAGTGTCTAGACACCACTTTTACCCATTTTGTCCTAAAACAAGCTAAAACCGAGAAAACATTGATTCGAAGCTGTAAACAGCTATGCTACTGTTTCTAGGGTCGAAATAAGTAACAATACAACGCATTTGACTAACTACAAGAGTTCGGGTTGAATTTGGATTGTTTAGCCACCACTTATACCCATTTTGTCCCCAAAAAGGCTAAAACCAAGAAAACGTTGATTCTAAGCAGTGAACAGCGTTGTTACAGTTTGTAGGGTCAGAATGTGTGACATGCCAATGCATTTGACTAATTGTAAGAGTTTGTGATGAATTTGGATTGTTTAGTTACACATAAACCCGTTGTATCCCAGCACTGGCTTAAACCGAGAAAACAGGCTAAAACTGAGAGAAAACATTGATTCGAAGCAGTAAACAGCTATGTTACTCTTTCTAGGGTCAAAATATGGAACAATCCAATGCCTTTGACTAATTATAAGAGTTCGGTTGAATTTGGACTGTTTAGATACCACTTTTACCCATTTTGTCCCGAAACCGGCTAAAACCAAGAAAACATTGATTCTAAGCAGTAACCAGCGTTGCTACTGTTTCTAGGGTCAGAATGTTTGACATTCCAATGCATATGGCTAATTGTAAGAGTTCAGGATGAATTTGGAGTGTTTAGACAACACTTAAACCCGTTTTATCCCAAAACAGGCTTAAACCGAGAAAACAGGCTAAAACTGAGAAAACATTGATTCCAAGCAGTAAACAGCTATGTTACTCTTTCTAGGGTCAAAATATGTAACAATCCAATGCATTTTACTAATTATAAGAGTTCGGGTTGAATTTTGAGTGTTTAGATACCACTTTTACCCATTTTGTCCCAAAACATGCTAAAACCGAGAAAACATTGATTCTAAGCAGTAAACAGGGTTGTTACTGTTTCTAGGGTCATAATGTGTGACATTCCATTGCATTTGACTAATTGTAAGATTTCGGGATGAATTTGAAGTGTTTCGACAACACTTAAACCCGTTTTATCCCAAACCAGACTTAAATCGAGAAAACAAGCTAAAACCGAGAGAAAACCTTGATTCGAAGCAGTAAACAGCTATGTTACTCTTTCTAGGGTCAAAATATGTAACAATCCAATGCATTTGACTAATTATAAGAGATTGGGTTGAATATTGAGTGTTTAGATACCACTTTTACCCATTTTGTCCCGAAACAAGCTAAAACCGAGAAAACATTGATTCTAAGCAGTAAACAGCTTTGCTACTGTTTCTAGGGTCATAATGTGTGACATTCCATTGCATTTGACTAATTGTAAGAGTTTGGGATGAATTTGGAGTGTTTAGACAACAGTTAAACCTGTTTTATCCCAAAACATTGATTCGAAGCAGCAAACAGCTATGTTAGTCTTTCTAGGGTCAAAATATGGAACTATCCAATGTATTTGACTAATTATAAGATTTCGGTTGAATTTGGACTGATTAGATACCACTTTTACCCATTTTGTCCCGAAAGAGGCTAAAACCGAGAAAACGTTGATTCTAAGCAGTAAACAGCTTTGTTACTGTTTCTAGGGTCAGAATTTTTGACATTTCAATGCATTTGACTAATTGTAAGAGTTTGGGATGAATTTGGAGTGTTTAGACAACACTTAAACCCGTTTTATCCCAAAACAGGCTTAAATCGAGAAAACAGGCTAAAACCCAGAGAAAACATCGATTTGAAGCAGTAAAAAACTATGTTACTCTTTATAGGGTCAAAATATGTAACAATCCAATGTATTTTACTAATTATAAGAGTTCGGGTTGAATTTTGAGTGTTTAGATACCACTTTTACCCATTTTGTCCCAAAACATGCTAAAACCGAGAAAACATTGATTCTAAGCAGTAAACAGGGTTGTTACTGTTTCTAGGGTCATAATGTGTGACATTCCATTGCATTTGACTAATTGTAAGATTTCGGGATGAATTTGAAGTGTTTCGACAACACTTAAACCCGTTTTATCCCAAACCAGACTTAAATCGAGAAAACAAGCTAAAACCGAGAGAAAACCTTGATTCGAAGCAGTAAACAGCTATGTTACTCTTTCTAGGGTCAAAATATGTAACAATCCAATGCATTTGACTAATTATAAGAGATTGGGTTGAATATTGAGTGTTTAGATACCACTTTTACCCATTTTGTCCCGAAACAAGCTAAAACCGAGAAAACATTGATTCTAAGCAGTAAACAGCTTTGCTACTGTTTCTAGGGTCAGAATGTTTGAAATTCCAATGCATATGACTAATTTTAAGAGGTCAGGATGAATTTGGAGTGTTTAGACAACACTTAAACCCGTTTTATCCCAAAACAGGCTTAAATCGAGAAAACAGGCTAAAACCAAGAGAAAACATCGATTTGAAGCAGTAAAAAACTATGTTACTCTTTATAGGGTCAAAATATGTAACAATCCAATGTATTTGACTACTTATAAGAGTTCGGGTTGAATTTGGAGTGTTTAGACACTACTTTTACCCATTTTGTCCCGAAACAGGCTAAAACCGAGAAAACATTGATTCTAAGCGGTAAACAGGGTTGTTACTGTTTCTAGGGTCATAATGTGTGACATTCCATTGCATTTGACTAATTGTAAGATTTCGGGATGAATTTGGAGTGTTTCGACAACACTTAAACCCGTTTTATCCCAAACCAGACTTAAATCGAGGAAACACGCTAAAACCGAGAGAAAACCTTGATTCGAAGCAGTAAACAGCTATGTTACTCTTTCTAGGGTCAAAATATGTAACAATCCAATGCATTTGACTAATTATAAGAGATCGGGTTGAATATTGAGTGTTTAGATACCACTTTTACCCATTTTGTCCCGAAACAAGCTAAAACCGAGAAAACATTGATTCTAAGCAGTAAACAGCGTTGCTACTGTTTCTAGGGTCAGAATGTTTGAAATTCCAATGCATATGACAAATTTTAAGAGGTCAGGGTGAATTTGGAGTGTTTAGACAACACTTAAACCCGTTTTATCCCAAAACAGGCTTAAATCGAGAAAACAGGCTAAAACCCAGAGAAAACATTGATTTGAAGCAGTAAAAAACTATGTTAGTCTTTATAGGGTCAAAATATGTAACAATCCAATGTATTTGACTACTTATAAGAGTTCGGGTTGAATTTGGAGTGTTTAGACACCACTTTTACCCATTTTGTCCCGAAACAGGCTAAAACCGAGAAAACATTGATTCTAAGCGGTAAACAGGGTTGTTACTGTTTCTAGGGTCATAATGTGTGACATTCCATTGTATTTGACTAATTGTAAGATTTCGGGATGAATTTGGAGTGTTTCGACAACACTTAAACCCGTTTTATCCCAAACCAGGCTTAAATCGAGAAAACAAGCTAAAACCGAGAGAAAACCTTGATTCGAAGCAGTAAACAGCTATGTTACTCTTTATAGGGTCAAAATATGTAACAATCCAATGCATTTGACTAATTATAAGAGATTGGGTTGAATATTGAGTGTTTAGATACCACTTTTACCCATTTTGTCCCGAAACAAGCTAAAACCGAGAAAACATTGATTCTAAGCAGTAAACAGCGCTGCTACTGTTTCTAGGGTCAGAATGTTTGAAATTCCAATGCATATGACTAATTTTAAGAGGTCAGGGTGAATTTGGAGTGTTTAGACAACACTTAAACCCGTTTGATCCCAAAACAGGCTTAAATCGAGAAAACAGGCTAAAACCCAGAGAAAACATTGATTTGAAGCAGTAAAAAACTATGTTACTCTTTATAGGGTCAAAATATGTAACAATCCAATGTATTTGAGTACTTATGAGAGTTCAGGTTGAATTTGGAGTGTGTAGACACCACTTTTACCCATTTTGTCCCGAAACAGGCTAAAACCGAGAAAACATTCATTTAAAGCAGTAAACAGCTTTGTTACAGTTTCTAGGGTCAGAATGAGTGACCTTCCAATGCATTTGACTAATTGTAAGAGTTTGGGATGAATTTGGAGTGTTTAGACAACACTTAAACCCGTTTTATCCCAAAACAAGCTTAAACCTAGGAAACAGGCTAAAACTGAGAGAAGACATTGATTCGAAGCAGTAAACAGCTATGTTAGTCTTTCTAGGGTCAAAATATGGAACTATCCAATGTATTTGACTAATTATAAGATTTCGGTTGAATTTGGACTGATTAGATACCACTTTTACCCATTTTGTCCCGAAACCGGCTACAACCGAGAAAACATTGATTCTAAGCAGTAAACAGCGTTGCTACTGTTTCTAGGGTCAGAATGTTTGACATTCCAATGCATATGACTAATTGTAAGAGTTTGGGATGAATTTGGAGTGTTTAGACAACACTTAAACCCGTTTTATCCCAAAACAAGCTTAAACCAAGAAAACAGGCTAAAACTGAGAGAAAACATTGATTCGAAGCAGTAAACAGCTATGTTACTCTTTCTAGGGTCAAAATATGTAACAATCTAATGCATTTGCCTAATTATAAGAGTTCCGGTTGAATATTGAGTGTTTAGATACCACTTTTACCCATTTTGTCCCGAAACAGGCTAAAACCGAGAAAACATTGATTCTAAGCGGTAAACAGGGTTGTTACTGTTTCTAGGGTCATAATGTGTGACATTCCATTGCATTTGCCTAATTGTAAGATTTCGGGATGAATTTGGAGTGTTTCGACAACACTTAAACCCGTTTTATCCCAAACCAGACTTAAATCGAGAAAACAAGCTAAAACCGAGAGAAAACCTTGATTCGAAGCAGTAAACAGCTATGTTACTCTTTCTAGGGTCAAAATATGTAACAATCCAATGCATTTGACTAATTATAAGAGATTGGGTTGAATATTGAGTGTTTAGATACCACTTTTACCCATTTTGTCCCGAAACAAGCTAAAACCGAGAAAACATTGATTCTAAGCAGTAAACAGCTTTGCTACTGTTTCTAGGGTCAGAATGTTTGAAATTCCAATGCATATGACTAATTTTAAGAGGTCAGGATGAATTTGGAGTGTTTAGACAACACTTAAACCCGTTTTATCCCAAAACAGGCTTAAATCGAGAAAACAGGCTAAAACCCAGAGAAAACATCGATTTGAAGCAGTAAAAAACTATGTTACTCTTTATAGGGTCAAAATATGTAACAATCCAATGTATTTGACTACTTATAAGAGTTCGGGTTGAATTTGGAGTGTTTAGACACCACTTTTACCCATTTTGTCCCGAAACAGGCTAAAACCGAGAAAACATTGATTCTAAGCGGTAAACAGGGTTGTTACTGTTTCTAGGGTCATAATGTGTGACATTCCATTGCATTTGACTAATTGTAAGATTTCGGGATGAATTTGGAGTGTTTCGACAACACTTAAACCCGTTTTATCCCAAACCAGACTTAAATCGAGGAAACAAGCTAAAACCGAGAGAAAACCTTGATTCGAAGCAGTAAACAGCTATGTTACTCTTTCTAGGGTCAAAATATGTAACAATCCAATGCATTTGACTAATTATAAGAGATTGGGTTGAATATTGAGTGTTTAGATACCACTTTTACCCATTTTGTCCCGAAACAAGCTAAAACCGAGAAAACATTGATTCTAAGCAGTAAACAGCGTTGCTACTGTTTCTAGGGTCAGAATGTTTGAAATTCCAATGCATATGACTAATTTTAAGAGGTCAGGGTGAATTTGGAGTGTTTAGACAACACTTAAACCCGTTTGATCCCAAAACAGGCTTAAATCGAGAAAACAGGCTAAAACCCAGAGAAAACATTGATTTGAAGCAGTAAAAAACTATGTTACTCTTTATAGGGTCAAAATATGTAACAATCCAATGTATTTGAGTACTTATGAGAGTTCAGGTTGAATTTGGAGTGTGTAGACACCACTTTTACCCATTTTGTCCCGAAACAGGCTAAAACCGAGAAAACATTCATTTAAAGCAGTAAACAGCTTTGTTACAGTTTCTAGGGTCAGAATGAGTGACCTTCCAATGCATTTGACTAATTGTAAGAGTTTGGGATGAATTTGGAGTGTTTAGACAACACTTAAACCCGTTTTATCCCAAAACAAGCTTAAACCTAGGAAACAGGCTAAAACTGAGAGAAGACATTGATTCGAAGCAGTAAACAGCTATGTTAGTCTTTCTAGGGTCAAAATATGGAACTATCCAATGTATTTGACTAATTATAAGATTTCGGTTGAATTTGGACTGATTAGATACCACTTTTACCCATTTTGTCCCGAAACCGGCTACAACCGAGAAAACATTGATTCTAAGCAGTAAACAGCGTTGCTACTGTTTCTAGGGTCAGAATGTTTGACATTCCAATGCATATGACTAATTGTAAGAGTTTGGGATGAATTTGGAGTGTTTAGACAACACTTAAACCCGTTTTATCCCAAAACAAGCTTAAACCAAGAAAACAGGCTAAAACTGAGAGAAAACATTGATTCGAAGCAGTAAACAGCTATGTTACTCTTTCTAGGGTCAAAATATGTAACAATCTAATGCATTTGCCTAATTATAAGAGTTCCGGTTGAATATTGAGTGTTTAGATACCACTTTTACCCATTTTGTCCCGAAACAGGCTAAAACCGAGAAAACATTGATTCTAAGCGGTAAACAGGGTTGTTACTGTTTCTAGGGTCATAATGTGTGACATTCCATTGCATTTGCCTAATTGTAAGATTTCGGGATGAATTTGGAGTGTTTCGACAACACTTAAACCCGTTTTATCCCAAACAAGACTTAAATCGAGGAAACAAGCTAAAACCGAGAGAAAACCTTGATTCGAAGCAGTAAACAGCTATGTTACTCTTTCTAGGGTTAAAATATGTAACAATCCAATGCATTTGACTAATTATAAGAGATCGGGTTGAATATTGAGTGATTAGATACCACTTTTACCCATTTTGTCCCGAAACAAGCTAAAACCGAGAAAACATTGATTCTAAGCAGTAAACAGCGTTGCTACTGTTTCTAGGGTCAGAATGTTTGAAATTCCAATGCATATGACTAATTTTAAGAGGTCAGGGTGAATTTGGAGTGTTTAGACAACACTTAAACCCGTTTTATCCCAAAACAGGCTTAAATCGAGAAAACAGGCTAAAACCCAGAGAAAACATTGATTTGAAGCAGTAAAAAGCTATGTTACTCTTTATAGGGTCAAAATATGTAACAATCCAATGTATTTGACTACTTATAAGAGTTCGGGTTGAATTTGGAGTGTTTAGACACCACTTTTACCCATTTTGTCCCGAAACAGGCTAAAACCGAGAAAACATTGATTCTAAGCGGTAAACAGGGTTGTTACTGTTTCTAGGGTCATAATGTGTGACATTCCATTGCATTTGACTAATTGTAAGATTTCGGGATGAATTTGGAGTGTTTCGACAACACTTAAACCCGTTTTATCCCAAACCAGACTTAAATCGAGAAAACAAGCTAAAACCGAGAGAAAACCTTGATTCGAAGCAGTAAACAGCTATGTTACTCTTTGTAGGGTTAAAATATGTAACAATCCAATGCATTTGACTAATTATAAGAGATCGGGTTGAATATTGAGTGATTAGATACCACTTTTACCCATTTTGTCCCGAAACAAGCTAAAACCGAGAAAACATTGATTCTAAGCAGTAAACAGCGTTGCTACTGTTTCTAGGGTCAGAATGTTTGAAATTCCAATGCATATGACTAATTTTAAGAGGTCAGGGTGAATTTGGAGTGTTTAGACAACACTTAAACCCGTTTTATCCCAAAACAGGCTTAAATCGAGAAAACAGGCTAAAACCCAGAGAAAACATTGATTTGAAGCAGTAAAAAACTATGTTACTCTTTATAGGGTCAAAATATGTAACAATCCAATGTATTTGACTACTTATAAGAGTTCGGGTTGAATTTGGAGTGTTTAGACACCACTTTTACCCATTTTGTCCCGAAACAGGCTAAAACCGAGAAAACATTGATTCTAAGCGGTAAACAGGGTTGTTACTGTTTCTAGGGTCATAATGTGTGACATTCCATTGCATTTGACTAATTGTAAGATTTCGGGATGAATTTGGAGAGTTTCGACAACACTTAAACCCGTTTTATCCCAAACCAGACTTAAATCGAGAAAACAAGCTAAAACCGAGAGAAAACCTTGATTCGAAGCGGTAAACAGCTATGTTACTCTTTCTAGGGTCAAAATATGGAACAATCCAATGCATTTGACTAATTATAAAAGTTTGGTTGAATTTGGACTGTTTAGATACCACTTTTACCCATTTTGTCCCGAAACCGGCTAAAACCGAGAAAACATTGATTCTAAGCAGTAAACAGCGTTGCTACTGTTTCTAGGGTCAGAATGTTTGACATTCCAATGCATATGACTAATTGTAAGATTTCGGGATGAAATTGGAGTGTTTCGACAACACTTAAACCCGTTTTATCCCAAACCAGACTTAAATCGAGGAAACAAGCTAAAACCGAGAGAAAACCTTGATTCGAAGCAGTAAACAGCTATGTTACACTCTCTAGGGTCAAAATATGTAACAATCCAATGCATTTGACTAATTATAAGAGATCGGGTTGAATATTGAGTGTTTAGATACCACTTTTACCCATTTTGTCCCGAAACAAGCTAAAACCGAGAAAACATTGATTCTAAGCAGTAAACAGCGTTGCTACTGTTTCTAGGGTCAGAATGTTTGAAATTCCAATGCATATGACTAATTTTAAGAGGTCAGGGTGAATTTGGAGTGTTTAGACAACACTTAAACCCGTTTGATCCCAAAACAGGCTTAAATCGAGAAAACAGGCTAAAACCCAGAGAAAACATTGATTTGAAGCAGTAAAAAACTATGTTACTCTTTATAGGGTCAAAATATGTAACAATCCAATGTATTTGAGTACTTATGAGAGTTCAGGTTGAATTTGGAGTGTGTAGACACCACTTTTACCCATTTTGTCCCGAAACAGGCTAAAACCGAGAAAACATTCATTTAAAGCAGTAAACAGCTTTGTTACAGTTTCTAGGGTCAGAATGAGTGACCTTCCAATGCATTTGACTAATTGTAAGAGTTTGGGATGAATTTGGAGTGTTTAGACAACACTTAAACCCGTTTTATCCCAAACCAGACTTAAATCGAGAAAACAAGCTAAAACCGAGAGAAAACCTTGATTCGAAGCAGTAAACAGCTATGTTACTCTTTCTAGGGTCAAAATATGTAACAATCCAATGCATTTGACTAATTATAAGAGATTGGGTTGAATATTGAGTGTTTAAATACCACTTTTACCCATTTTGTCCCGAAACAAGCTAAAACCGAGAAAACATTGATTCTAAGCAGTAAACAGCGTTGCTACTGTTTCTAGGGTCAGAATGTTTGAAATTCCAATGCATATGACTAATTTTAAGAGGTCAGGGTGAATTTGGAGTGTTTAGACAACACTTAAACCCGTTTGATCCCAAAACCGGCTTAAAATCGAGAAAACAGGCTAAAACCCAGAGAAAACATTGATTTGAAGCAGTAAAAAACTATGTTACTCTTTATAGGGTCAGAATATGTAACAATCCAATGTATTTGAGTACTTATGAGAGTTCAGGTTGAATTTGGAGTGTGTAGACACCACTTTTACCCATTTTGTCCCGAAACAGGCTAAAACCGAGAAAACATTCATTTAAAGCAGTAAACAGCTTTGTTACAGTTTCTAGGGTCAGAATGTGTGACATTCCAATGCATTTGACTAATTGTAAGAGTTTGGGATGAATTTGGAGTGTTTAGACAACACTTAAACCCGTTTTATCCCAAAACAAGCTTAAACCTAGGAAACAGGCTAAAACTGAGAGAAGACATTGATTCGAAGCAGTAAATAGCTATGTTAGTCTTTCTAGGGTCAAAATATGGAACTATCCAATGCATTTGACTAATTATAAGAGTTCGGTTGAATTTGGACTGATTAGATACCACTTTTACCCATTTTGTCCCGAAACCGGCTAAAACCGAGAAAACATTGATTCTAAGCAGTAAACAGCGTTGCTACTGTTTCTAGGGTCAGAATGTTTGACATTCCAATGCATATGACTAATTGTAAGAGTTTGGGATGAATTTGGAGTGTTTAGACAACACTTAAACCCGTTTTATCCCAAAACAGGCTTAAACCAAGAAAACAGGCTAAAACTGAGAGAAAACATTGATTCGAAGCAGTAAACAGCTATGTTACTCTTTCTAGGGTCAAAATATGGAACTATCCAATGCATTTGACTAATTAGAAAAGTTTGGTTGAATTTGGACTGTTTAGATACCACTTTTACCCATTTTGTCCCGAAACCGGCTAAAACCGAGAAAACATTGATTCTAAGCAGTAAACAGCGTTGCTACTGTTTCTAGGGTCAGAATGTTTGACATTCCAATGCATATGACTAATTGTAAGATTTCGGGATGAATTTGGAGTGTTTCGACAACACTTAAACCCGTTTTATCCCAAACCAGACTTAAATCGAGGAAACAAGCTAAAACCGAGAGAAAACCTTGATTCGAAGCAGTAAACAGCTATGTTACACTCTCTAGGGTCAAAATATGTAACAATCCAATGCATTTGACTAATTATAAGAGATTGGGTTGAATATTGAGTGTTTAGATACCACTTTTACCCATTTTGTCCCGAAACAAGCTAAAACCGAGAAAACATTGATTCTAAGCAGTAAACAGCGTTGCTACTGTTTCTAGGGTCAGAATGTTTGAAATTCCAATGCATATGACTAATTTTAAGAGGTCAGGGTGAATTTGGAGTGTTTAGACAACACTTAAACCCGTTTTATCCCAAAACAGGCTTAAATCGAGAAAACAGGCTAAAACCCAGAGAAAACATTGATTTGAAGCAGTAAAAAACTATGTTACTCTTTATAGGGTCAAAATATGTAACAATCCAATGTATTTGAGTACTTATGAGAGTTCAGGTTGAATTTGGAGTGTGTAGACACCACTTTTACCCATTTTGTCCCGAAACAGGCTAAAACCGAGAAAACATTCATTTAAAGCAGTAAACAGCTTTGTTACAGTTTCTAGGGTCAGAATGTGTGACATTCCAATGCATTTGACTAATTGTAAGAGTTTGGGATGAATTTGGAGTGTTTAGACAACACTTAAACCCGTTTTATCCCAAAACAAGCTTAAACCTAGGAAACAGGCTAAAACTGAGAGAAGACATTGATTCGAAGCAGTAAACAGCTATGTTAGTCTTTCTAGGGTCAAAATATGGAACTATCCAATGCATTTGACTAATTATAAGAGTTCGGTTGAATTTGGACTGATTAGATACCACTTTTACCCATTTTGTCCCGAAACCGGCTAAAACCGAGAAAACATTGATTCTAAGCAGTAAACAGCGTTGCTACTGTTTCTAGGGTCAGAATGTTTGACATTTCAATGCATATGACTAATTGTAAGAGTTTGGGATGAATTTGGAGTGTTTAGACAACACTTAAACCCGTTTTATCCCAAAACAGGCTTAAACCAAGAAAACAGGCTAAAACTGAGAGAAAACATTGATTCGAAGCAGTAAACAGCTATGTTACTCTTTCTAGGGTCAAAATATGGAACAATCCAATGCATTTGACTAATTATAAAAGTTTGGTTGAATTTGGACTGTTTAGATACCACTTTTACCCATTTTGTCCCGAAACCGGCTAAAACCGAGAAAACATTGATTCTAAGCAGTAAACAGCGTTGCTACTGTTTCTAGGGTCAGAATGTTTGACATTCCAATGCATATGACTAATTGTAAGATTTCGGGATGAATTTGGAGTGTTTCGACAACACTTAAACCCGTTTTATCCCAAACCAGACTTAAATCGAGGAAACAAGCTAAAACCGAGAGAAAACCTTGATTCGAAGCAGTAAACAGCTATGTTACACTCTCTAGGGTCAAAATATGTAACAATCCAATGCATTTGACTAATTATAAGAGATTGGGTTGAATATTGAGTGTTTAGATACCACTTTTACCCATTTTGTCCCGAAACAAGCTAAAACCGAGAAAACATTGATTCAAAGCAGTAAACAGCGTTGCTACTGTTTCTAGGGTCAGAATGTTTGAAATTCCAATGCATATGACTAATTTTAAGAGGTCAGGGTGAATTTGGAGTGTTTAGACAACACTTAAACCCGTTTTATCCCAAAACAGGCTTAAATCGAGAAAACAGGCTAAAACCCAGAGAAAACATTGATTTGAAGCAGTAAAAAACTATGTTACTCTTTATAGGGTCAAAATATGTAACAATCCAATGTATTTGAGTACTTATGAGAGTTCAGGTTGAATTTGGAGTGTGTAGACACCACTTTTACCCATTTTGTCCCGAAACAGGCTAAAACCGAGAAAACATTCATTTAAAGCAGTAAACAGCTTTGTTACAGTTTCTAGGGTCAGAATGTGTGACATTCCAATGCATTTGACTAATTGTAAGAGTTTGGGATGAATTTGGAGTGTTTAGACAACACTTAAACCCGTTTTATCCCAATGTTTCTAGGGTCAGAATGTTTGACATTCCAATGCATATGACTAATTGTAAGATTTCGGGATGAATTTGGAGTGTTTCGACAACACTTAAATCCGTTTTATCCCAAACCAGACTTAAATCGAGGAAACAAGCTAAAACCGAGAGAAAACCTTGATTCGAAGCAGTAAACAGCTATGTTACACTCTCTAGGGTCAAAATATGTAACAATCCAATGCATTTGACTAATTATAAGAGATCGGGTTGAATATTGAGTGTTTAGATACCACTTTTACCCAATTTTGTCCCGAAACAAGCTAAAACCGAGAAAACATTGATTCTAAGCAGTAAACAGTGTTGCTACTGTTTCTAGGGTCAGAATGTTTGAAATTCCAATGCATATGACTAATTTTAAGAGGTCAGGATGAATTTGGAGTGTTTAGACAACACTTAAACCCGTTTTATCCCAAAACAGGCTTAAATCGAGAAAACAGGCTAAAACCCAGAGAAAACATCGATTTGAAGCAGTAAAAAACTATGTTACTCTTTATAGGGTCAAAATATGTAACAATCCAATGTATTTGACTACTTATAAGAGTTCGGGTTGAATTTGGAGTGTTTAGACACCACTTTTACCCATTTTGTCCCGAAACAGGCTAAAACCGAGAAAACATTGATTCTAAGCGGTAAACAGGGTTTTTACTGTTTCTAGGGTCATAATGTGTGACATTCCATTGCATTTGACTAATTGTAAGATTTCGGGATGAATTTGGAGTGTTTTGACAACACTTAAACCCGTTTTATCCCAAACCAGACTTAAATCGAGAAAACAAGCTAAAACCGAGAGAAAACCTTGATTCGAAGCAGTAAACAGCTATGTTACTCTTTCTAGGGTCAAAATATGTAACAATCCAATGCATTTGACTAATTATAAGAGATTGGGTTGAATATTGAGTGTTTAGATACCACTTTTACCCATTTTGTCCCGAAACAAGCTAAAACCGAGAAAACATTGATTCTAAGCAGTAAACAGCGTTGCTACTGTTTCTAGGGTCATAATTTTTGAAATTCCAATGCATATGACTAATTCTAAGAGGTCAGGGTGAATTTGGAGTGTTTAGACAACACTTAAACCCGTTTTATCCCAAAACAGGCTTAAATCGAGAAAATAGGCTAAAACCCAGAGAAAACATTGATTTGAAGCAGTAAAAAACTATGTTACTCTTTATAGGGTCAAAATATGTAACAATACAATGTATTTGACTACTTATAAGAGTTCGGGTTGAATTTGGAGTGTTTAGACACCACTTTTACCCATTTTGTCCCGAAACAGGCTAAAACCGAGAAAACATTGATTCTAAGCGGTAAACAGGGTTGTTACTGTTTCTAGGGTCATAATGTGTGACATTCCATTGCATTTGACTAATTGTAAGATTTCGGGATGAATTTGGAGTGTTTCGACAACACTTAAACCCGTTTTATCCCAAACCAGACTTAAATCGAGAAAACAAGCTAAAACCGAGAGAAAACCTTGATTCGAAGTAGTAAACAGCTATGTTACTCTTTCTAGGGTCAAAATATGTAACAATCCAATGCATTTGACTAATTATAAGAGATTGGGTTGAATATTGAGTGTTTAGATACCACTTTTACCCATTTTGTCCCGAAACAAGCTAAAACCGAGAAAACATTGATTCTAAGCAGTAAACAGCGTTGCTACTGTTTCTAGGGTCAGAATGTTTGAAATTCCAATGCATATGACTAATTTTAAGAGGTCAGGGTGAATTTGGAGTGTTTAGACAACACTTAAACCCGTTTTATCCCAAAACAGGCTTAAATCGAGAAAACAGGCTAAAACCCAGAGAAAACATTGATTTGAAGCAGTAAAAAACTATGTTACTCTTTATAGGGTCAAAATATGTAACAATCCAATGTATTTGAGTACTTATGAGAGTTCAGGTTGAATTTGGAGTGTGTAGACACCACTTTTACCCATTTTGTCCCGAAACAGGCTAAAACCGAGAAAACATTCATTTAAAGCAGTAAACAGCTTTGTTACAGTTTCTAGGGTCAGAATGTGTGACATTCCAATGCATTTGACTAATTGTAAGAGTTTGGGATGAATTTGGAGTGTTTAGACAACACTTAAACCCGTTTTATCCCAATGTTTCTAGGGTCAGAATGAAAGTTTTAAATTAGAGAGATTTGAGAGTAACTAAGAGTAGAGATCGAATAGAGAAGGGAAGAGTGTAGGCGCATGGAGAGAATTGGAGAAAGAGATATTTTCTCTTCTTACTTCATTTAGAACATAGTTACAACCTTATTATAGCCATATACAAAAGAATATTCTCCTAAGATACTATACACAATTACAAATGGAGATAGTGACATCTCCTTAACTAAACATGTGATCTCCCTTTGACTCTCCACTTGCGCAACTCGTCCAACGGCTCACATGGGGAAGGTTCTCGAATTCTTATGACCGTTGGAGGCTCTTATTGATGGACCGGACTTGACATTCGTTGGTTGTACGGACGGCCCACTCCGTTGGTTGTACGGACGTCCGTACGGCCGTACGGACGGTGGTGTGCCATTTCATACTCCCCCTCAAGCTTGACTAAGGTGATCAAGCTTGAACAAATGGGCACCCACCTCATTAAAAACCTTAGTATAGAAAACCTCTTGGGAAAAACTATACACAAGGGAAAAAGAGTGTAGGTGCCGAGATGGAATCTTACGGCCGAGTGAGGTCTATGAGGCCGAGCTTCGAGTGAATGTGTTCACACACTTGTGGACTTGCTGCTTTGGTGAGAATGTCAGCTAGTTGATCTTTGCTTTCGGTATGACACGGTAGGACGACACCAAGCTTGATTTGTTCTCGAACTTTATGGCAATCCACTTCAATATGTTTGGTTCTCTCATGAAACACTGAATTGGTTGCTATATGGATAGCGGCTTCATTATCACAATGCATTGTGATAGGCTTTGTTGATTCAATTCCAAGATCCTTGAGGAGAGCCTTCAACCACATCAGTTCCGTTGTTAGTTTCCTCATGGCTCTGTATTCGGACTCCGCACTTGAAAGTGATACGACCTTTTGCTTCTTACTCTTCCAAGTGACCAAGTTACCACCAAGGAACGTGCAGTAGCCTGTAGTTGAGCGGCGGTCTTCTCGATCTCCAGCATAGTCAGCATCGCAATAGCCTACTAGTTCGGTGTCCTTGTTGCGCCCCATCCAAATACCTTGTCCCGGCGAGCCTTTGATGTACTTGAGGATTCTTGTCACCATGTTCCAATGGTGAAGCGTTGGGTTCTTCATATGCTGGCTAGCCTGGTTCACAGCAAAGCAAATATCAGGTCGTGTGATGGTTAAGTAGATAAGCTTACCTACTAGGCGCCGGTAGAGGCTAACGTCCTTGAACGGAGCCGTATCCAGCTCCCCCTGTCCTCCGGCCTTGTAGTTCTCTTCAAGGGGTGTGAACACCGCTTTTGATCCTAATTTTCCTGTTTCACTTAAAAGATCAAGAGCATACTTTCTTTGTGATAAGAATAAACCCTCATTAGACCTATATACTTCTATCCCAAGAAAATACTTAAGTTCTCCAAGATCCTTAATGTCAAAGACCGATTTAAGAAAGTCTTTAGTATCTTTAATGCCTACCTTGTCACTTCCAGTTATGATGATATCATCAACATATACTAGAATGACTACAATACCTTTGTCACTTGATAGTGTGAAGAGGGTATGATCAGCCTCTGATTTGTGGAAGCCTTTCCCAAGTAATGTGGTGCTTAGTTTGTGGTACCATGCTCTTGGTGACTGTTTCAGGCCATAAATAGCCTTGTTGAGTTTAAAGACTTTTCCCGGACCGATGGTGTCTTCTAAGCCGGGTGGTGGTCGCATGTAAACTTCATCTTCAAGCTCGCCTTGTAAGAACGCATTCTTGACGTCCATTTGCCAGAGTTCCCAGTCCAAGTTAGTGGCCAATGAGAGAACAACTCGAACCGTGTGAAGTTTGGCCACCGGAGCAAACGTATCAAGATAATCCTCCCCGTACGTTTGCGTGAACCCGCGGGCGACAAGGCGGGCCTTATGGCGTTCTATCTCCCCGTCACTCCTATACTTAATGGTAAAAATCCACCGTGAAGTGACGGCCTTCTTCCCTTTTGGTAAGTCAGATTCATCCCATGTATGATTTTTCTCCATGGCCGTTGTCTCCGCATGTACCGCGTCACGCCATACTTGATGGTCTTTAGCCTCATCGTACGTTTGGGGAACCCAATTCTTGTCAAGTTGGCCAAGAAAGACTTGATGGTCCATAGGGAAATGTGCTAGAGAACATACGGCCTGAATCGGGTGCGCGACGGCCATGTTGTTGTAGTACACTCGAGTGTTCGTCCAGTTGTTGGGGTGAAACTTGATGCGCTGACTTCGTCGGAGAGGAACGATAGGCCCAGCATCGGACTCAGCACTGACTGGAACTTCCGGTTCCGTGAACGGTACTGTGTCCGTGTCCGTGTCCATGGTACCGTGTCCGTGTCCGTGTCCGTGTCCGTGTCCGTGTCCGTGTCCGTGTCCGTGTCCGTGTCCGTGTCCGTGTTCGTGTCCGTGTCCGTGTCCGTGTCCATGTCCATGGTCTTCCATAGATGTTTCTGGTGCATTTGGCTCGACAGGAACAGGATCAGTAGGTGGGACAGAAGGTTCAGTTGGCTCGGCAGGATCATTGGCGGCCCTATCGTTTTCAATGCCTAGCCGCTCAAGGATGACACGTAGGTTCCGCGTCCGATCCGATGTGGTGGTTGATAGGTTACGTAGTTCATCCCAGTTTGGCTCGTCATAGAATCCTTTTGTCTCCACAAACTTGACATCACGAGATATGAGAACTCTCCTTGTCTCCGGATCATAGCACTTATAGCCCTTTTGTGTTGTGGAGTAGCCGATAAACATGCTCTTAACACTCTTGGCATCGAGTTTGTCTCGTAGTTCACCTGGTCGCAACACATAACAAACACAACCAAACACCCTTAGATGATCAAATGTAGGTTTAGCCTTGTTTAATACCTCAAATGGGGATACGTCATTAAGGATCTTCGTTGGTGTGCGATTAATAAGGTAACAGGCCGCAAGGACAGCATCACCCCAAAAGCGCTTTGGAACCCTTGTATGGAACATCATAGACCTTGCAACCTCCATGAGATGCCTATTCTTCCTCTCAGCCACTCCATTTTGTTGTGGTGTGTATGGGCAACTAGTTTGGTGAAGAATTCCATGTTTGGCTAGATGTTGTTTAAAGGCATGACTTGTGTACTCTCCACCATTATCTGATCTCAAAATTTTAATCTTTGCATGATAGTGGTTAGTAACATAATTTTGGAAATTAGTAAAGGCCTCAAGAACTCTATCCTTAGAAGGGAGTAAGGTCAACCAAGTATATTTCGATTTTTCATCAATAAAAATAACAAAATACTTTTGATTTTCTCTAGAAAGGCAAGGAGATGTCCAAACATCAGAATGGACTAAATCAAAACAGTTTTCATACATAGTAATAGATTTAGGAAAAACAGCTTTGCAATGTTTACCAAGAATACAAGCCTCACATTCATCATTTTTAAAAGAAATATTAGGAAACATCAAGGTTAAGGCTCTAGTGTGAGGATGTCCTAATCTAGCATGAAGAATAGAGTCATTAGGTTTAACAACAACCGATTTAAAACAGGATGCAGAAGTAGAAGATAGATTCAAGTCCTCAAGCACATAGAGATCATCCTTAGAACCTCCTTGTCCAAGAACTTTACTGGTTTCAATATCCTGAAAATGAACCTTGTTAGGACTAAATATTGCATAACAATTCAAATCAGTGGTAGCTCTCTTAACGGATAGTAAATTTGATGTGAAAGTTGGCATATAAAAGGCCTTAGTTACTTTGTCAAACAATTTCAAATTTCCTACACCTTTAACTGGTACCTTCTCGCCATTAGCTATAACAACATTACCCTTTGCCGGTGTAATATCACTTATTAATCTAGAATCACTAATCATGTGATGAGATGCACCAGAATCAACAATAAGAGGTTTAGTCTTGTTTAGGGCGAGAAAAGATTTACCGGAGGCCTCCTTGAGGGCTTTGATGAGCGCATCAAGGTCGGACTTCCTCACCAGCTCGGAGGACGCCGTGAGTGCAGTAGCTTGTTGGGCTGGTTCGGTTGTTGTTTCTCCCACTACAGCGGCTTGATGGGCTCTTGATGGTCCTCCACGGTTTGGCCCTCCACGGCGAAGGTGTGGGTGAAGAATCCAGCAGCGGCTTTTGAAGTGACCCACTTTCTTACAATGTTCACATACTGGTGGATTCTTGTCGTCCGGTTTGTAGTATCCTCGGTTAGCCGATGCCATTTCCACCTTGTTGGCAGTTATTAACTCCCCTTTTCCTCCGAATAGCCCCATGGAACCATGTTCCTTTTGAATTTGGTTACATACGTCGTCTAGGCTAGGAAGCTTGTCAGATCGTAGGATATGCTTGATAAGGTCGTTGTAGGAGGGGTTCAACGTCAAGAGTAAGCCGAACACTTTATCTTGTTCACGCCTTTCGTTCAAGATGGCTGGATCTACGGTCGCCGGCCGGAGCATCTCTAGTTCAGCCCAAAGTGACCTAAACTTTCCAAAATGTTTAGTGAACTCCATGTCTTCTTGGTTGAGATTGTTGATGGCTCTCTTAATCTCGAAGATCCGGTTCACGTTAGTAACATTTCCAAAGACATTCTTAAGAGTGTCCCATAAGTCCTTTGCAGTTTCGCAATAGGAGTAAGCTTCAAGGATGGGGGCATCTAGGGAGTTTTGAATGATGGCTAGGACTCCTTGGTCTTCTTGAAACCACTTGTTCCTTTCGTCTGCGACAAGATCCTTGTCGTCTTTGGTGGCCTCGCCACTTGGAGCCTCACTCGCTTCAACATGGGACCAAAGTCCTCGGCCGCATAGGGCTGTCTTCGTGGTTCTAGCCCACAGTAAGTAGTTCTCTCCCTTGAGAGTAACCGGAACAATCATAGTTTTGGTGTTTTCCATGATGAACTCGGTGGTTTAGGTGTTTACCCACCGGTTAAAAGAAATTTTTTTTTTTTTTTTTTGGGAACAAAGAGATTTGAAAGCACAAGATAGAGAGAATGCGGAAGATTGTGATGGAGATGAAGTCAAAGAACAGGAACAATCTGCTCTGATACCATGAAAGTTTTAAATTAGAGAGATTTGAGAGTAACTAAGAGTAGAGATCGAATAGAGAAGGGAAGAGTGTAGGCGCATGGAGAGAATTGGAGAAAGAGATATTTTCTCTTCTTACTTCATTTAGAACATAGTTACAACCTTATTATAGCCATATACAAAAGAATATTCTCCTAAGATACTATACACAATTACAAATGGAGATAGTGACATCTCCTTAACTAAACATGTGATCTCCCTTTGACTCTCCACTTGCGCAACTCGTCCAACGGCTCACATGGGGAAGGTTCTCGAATTCTTATGACCGTTGGAGGCTCTTATTGATGGACCGGACTTGACATTCGTTGGTTGTACGGACGGCCCACTCCGTTGGTTGTACGGACGTCCGTACGGCCGTACGGACGGTGGTGTGCCATTTCATACAGAATGTTTGACATTCCAATGCATATGACTAATTGTAAGATTTCGGGATGAATTTGGAGTGTTTCGACAACACTTAAATCCGTTTTATCCCAAACCAGACTTAAATCGAGGAAACAAGCTAAAACCGAGAGAAAACCTTGATTCGAAGCAGTAAACAGCTATGTTACACTCTCTAGGGTCAAAATATGTAACAATCCAATGCATTTGACTAATTATAAGAGATCGGGTTGAATATTGAGTGTTTAGATACCACTTTTACCCATTTTGTCCCGAAACAAGCTAAAACCGAGAAAACATTGATTCTAAGCAGTAAACAGCGTTGCTACTGTTTCTAGGGTCATAATTTTTGAAATTCCAATGCATATGACTAATTCTAAGAGGTCAGGGTGAATTTGGAGTGTTTAGACAACACTTAAACCCGTTTTATCCCAAAACAGGCTTAAATCGAGAAAATAGGCTAAAACCCAGAGAAAACATTGATTTGAAGCAGTAAAAAACTATGTTACTCTTTATAGGGTCAAAATATGTAACAATCCAATGTATTTGACTACTTATAAGAGTTCGGGTTGAATTTGGAGTGTTTAGACACCACTTTTACCCATTTTGTCCCGAAACAGGCTAAAACCGAGAAAACATTGATTCTAAGCGGTAAACAGGGTTGTTACTGTTTCTAGGGTCATAATGTGTGACATTCCATTGCATTTGACTAATTGTAAGATTTCGGGATGAATTTGGAGTGTTTCGACAACACTTAAACCCGTTTTATCCCAAACCAGACTTAAATCGAGAAAACAAGCTAAAACCGAGAGAAAACCTTGATTCGAAGCAGTAAACAGCTATGTTACTCTTTCTAGGGTCAAAATATGTAACAATCCAATGCATTTGACTAATTATAAGAGATTGGGTTGAATATTGAGTGTTTAGATACCACTTTTACCCATTTTGTCCCGAAACAAGCTAAAACCGAGAAAACATTGATTCTAAGCAGTAAACAGCGTTGCTACTGTTTCTAGGGTCAGAATGTTTGAAATTCCAATGCATATGACTAATTTTAAGAGGTCAGGGTGAATTTGGAGTGTTTAGACAACACTTAAACCCGTTTGATCCCAAAACCGGCTTAAAATCGAGAAAACAGGCTAAAACCCAGAGAAAACATTGATTTGAAGCAGTAAAAAACTATGTTACTCTTTATAGGGTCAAAATATGTAACAATCCAATGTATTTGAGTACTTATGAGAGTTCAGGTTGAATTTGGAGTGTGTAGACACCACTTTTACCCATTTTGTCCCGAAACAGGCTAAAACCGAGAAAACATTCATTTAAAGCAGTAAACAGCTTTGTTACAGTTTCTAGGGTCAGAATGTGTGACATTCCAATGCATTTGACTAATTGTAAGAGTTTGGGATGAATTTGGAGTGTTTAGACAACACTTAAACCCGTTTTATCCCAAAACAAGCTTAAACCTAGGAAACAGGCTAAAACTGAGAGAAGACATTGATTCGAAGCAGTAAACAGCTATGTTAGTCTTTCTAGGGTCAAAATATGGAACTATCCAATGCATTTGACTAATTATAAGAGTTCGGTTGAATTTGGACTGATTAGATACCACTTTTACCCATTTTGTCCCGAAACCGGCTAAAACCGAGAAAACATTGATTCTAAGCAGTAAACAGCGTTGCTACTGTTTCTAGGGTCAGAATGTTTGACATTCCAATGCATATGACTAATTGTAAGAGTTTGGGATGAATTTGGAGTGTTTAGACAACACTTAAACCCGTTTTATCCCAAAACAGGCTTAAACCAAGAAAACAGGCTAAAACTGAGAGAAAACATTGATTCGAAGCAGTAAACAGCTATGTTACTCTTTCTAGGGTCAAAATATGGAACAATCCAATGCATTTGACTAATTATAAAAGTTTGGTTGAATTTGGACTGTTTAGATACCACTTTTACCCATTTTGTCCCGAAACCGGCTAAAACCGAGAAAACATTGATTCTAAGCAGTAAACAGCGTTGCTACTGTTTCTAGGGTCAGAATGTTTGACATTCCAATGCATATGACTAATTGTAAGATTTCGGGATGAATTTGGAGTGTTTCGACAACACTTAAATCCGTTTTATCCCAAACCAGACTTAAATCGAGGAAACAAGCTAAAACCGAGAGAAAACCTTGATTCGAAGCAGTAAACAGCTATGTTACACTCTCTAGGGTCAAAATATGTAACAATCCAATGCATTTGACTAATTATAAGAGATCGGGTTGAATATTGAGTGTTTAGATACCACTTTTACCCATTTTGTCCCGAAACAAGCTAAAACCGAGAAAACATTGATTCTAAGCAGTAAACAGTGTTGCTACTGTTTCTAGGGTCAGAATGTTTGAAATTCCAATGCATATGACTAATTTTAAGAGGTCAGGATGAATTTGGAGTGTTTAGACAACACTTAAACCCGTTTTATCCCAAAACAGCCTTAAATCGAGAAAACAGGCTAAAACCCAGAGAAAACATCGATTTGAAGCAGTAAATGTTGGGATTTATGAGACAAAGCTCACAAGAGAGGGTAGACAAACACTTGGTGAATGAATCCCCCTTTACCCACAACAAACTAACTCATTCTCAAGGGGGAGGAGAGAACATCAACTTGTGATGAACTCCCCATAAACAAGCTAGATAGAACCCAAATACTAGAGAGTAAGCGGATCCTAACTAGGAGAAGCACTAGTTTGAGACTTATCCTCTTCTAGTATCACAACACTTAGAGTTTGTGTACTTAGGAGAAGGAGGATTAAGAATCAGTAATCTAGGCTAAGTAAAGCAGTAAATAAGAAGAGTTTAGGTGGATTTGAGAAGAGAATAGGCTGCCTTAAGGGCAGCCCCTAACCGCTAATCCTAAACTCTCTACATTGTTAATATGAAACAAGAACACAAGTATAGAGAGGAAATCGGTTTCTCTTCTATTGAATAATATTGTGATGTATTGTTATATTGAAGTGAATTACAACTTAATATAGGGAATACAATGCTTATGACCGTTAGAGAGAGGAAGAGAGTGTTGATAGGGACATTCTCTCGATTTGGTGAAGGTGATAGTGACATCCTTCCCTTCCTTGCACATGTGATTCTTTTCTTGTGACCGTTAGGTTCTTCCTCCTTGAAAGCGACTTCCTTCCTTCTTCCTTTGGCATCTTCTTCCTTTGGCAGCTTCTTGATCACATAGTGGGCCGAGTCTTCCTTCTTCTCATCACTCACACTCGGCCTCATTCCTTCCTTCTTTCCTTTGTGAGACTTCCTCTTGGGCTTCTTCTTCTTATAAGGCCTTTGCCCTTCTCATTGCACTTATGGCCTTCTCTTATTCTTCATTCAGCCCACATGGCCTTACTCATTGTATTCACGGCCTAACCGGCCGTTCTCATGCCATTCATGGCCTCACGGCCACTCTTCTTGGTGCACACGGCCTTACCGGCCGTTCTTCTTGTGTTGGCAGCCTCACCGGCCACTTCTCTTCTTTGTACGGACGGGCCTTCTCTTCAATGTGTTCACGGCCTAACTGGCCGCTCACCGGACATGGGTCCGTTCACGGACACGGTCCATGGTACCGGACACGGTACATGGTCGCTCACGGACACGGACATGGCCTTACCGGCCTTTACATGGCCTTTCCGCCCTTTCTTCTCTTCTTCCAAGGCTCGGCCTTACCGGCCTCTCCTCTCTCCTCCTTGGTACATTCTAATACTCCCCCGCACGCTTGATCGGTGGGACACCATGGGGACCAAAGATCAAGGGTGGACTAGTGTCATCTACCTCATTAAAAAAACCTCAACAAAGAAAACCTCTTGGGATAAAACTTTGTTAAGGGAAAAAGAGTATAGACTCCACTATCCATGATGTCCCTTGACCTTGGTTTGCAAAGAACTAGCTCCCTTCTCTTCATGATTTGAACCGCTCCTACTCCTTAGCCCACCTTGCCTTTAGCACATTCCTTATGATCTCCATCCTTGCGCCTTTAGAGTTTCCTTGAGGCTCTCATAGTCTCCTTTACCCCTTAAACAAGTGATAAAGAAGAAAAGAATAAGTGTTTGCTATGAGGAATATCAAAGAAAATTTCTAAAAGTGTGACAATTTAAGAGAACATATTAAAGAGTAAAGACTAGTAATGAAGCTAAGGTAATGAATTTAAGAAATTTAAATAGAGTAGAGTTTAGAGCACAGCCTTTATGGTGTTTTGATGGATAGGAGGGAGAGAGTTGATCACTGTTGCGGTTTGGAATTCCTCCTTGAGACCGCTCCTCTAACCATGGTTTTAAACCCGGTCAGTTTTATTTGTCATACTGACACATGCCCACTGAATCGGACATAACTTTCGAACGGCTGCTCGGATTGGTATGATTCCACTTCCACTGGCAAGATGACTCTGTGGTCTCGAACTTTAATGAAGAACGCGGAAGCCGAATCGCAGTGGAAGGGTTTCGTCCGAGTCGATATTTGAGACGCTTCGGCTGAGCTTTAAGTAAAGACTTTTGCTTGTGGCCGAGCAGAATCTGTGAGGTACGGTCTGAAGTCACTTGATCTCCCCCGTAACCTTTACTTGATGATGGGCTGAAACCTCATCACCTCAGTTGAAGCCTTGTGCATCACCGTTCTTGTGCACATCCAATCAACAGTTGAAACCTTGTGCATCACCTTTCCTAAAGACCATTGTGCACATCCGATCAACAACTTGGCACTAACACACATGCTCTTGGACTGATTCATCACCTTCCACCAGCTTAACAAAGACTTGGTGACCCTTGGTTCTAACTCCAGGCATTGTGCTGCGCTCTCCTCATGGCTATCTTGTAGCCTTCAACCTCGCCACTTCTTCTTCTTGAGATAGTAGGCGAGCTCCACACAATCTTCAAGGCTGAAGCTGAAACCAAATTCAATGGAACAGATTCTAAACAAGAGATTGTTAGAGATTAGAGAATAGAGAATATAGAATATTACTGAAAATAAAATAGAATTTAGAGAATAAGTAACCAGAGAATTAGTAACCAAGAGTATAGAGTATAGTAGAGTATATGGGCGGAAGTATAAGGTGAGTGGAGAGTAGAATAGAGAATTTGCTCAAGAGTTCTTATGGACAGAGTTATACTCTGTTTTCTTGAGTTTGCAGAAGCTTTGACAGCCAAGAGCATCCAACATTCAACAAGACTTTGGTGCTTTAATGGCTGAAACACATGGACCGTTTGGAAAATTAATTTCTCCAACGGTTTGGACCTAACTCATGGTAGAATCACTTAAACAAAGTGTTCTCCAAGATCTTAAGGCTTTAGATCCACGAAAATAACATATAGAAGATGTTTTTCGTGGTCCCAAGCAAAGAAGAAACAACAAAGGCCTTTGGAACAACCTATTGTCCAACGGTTAAAAGAATGCATCTTTGAACAGCTTTAGTCTAGTTGACCAAGCGGACATGAGATGCGAAAATTAAGATCTCTCTCTTCTTCAAGCTTGAATCTGGACACACCATAGGGCCAGAAACAAAGCTTTCTCAACATTGAGAAGAAGAAGTAGCGACTTAGTAATTAAGCCTTTAAAGGAAATTTAACAAAAGCAAAGTTAAACCTTTAGAGGAAAATTAACTAAATCCTAAGAGAGCTAAATCCTAAGAATTTCGTGGCTCATACAAGCACACAAGAACCGTGAATCCTCACCATGAACAACACAATTTGCTCAATGGTTCATCACTTCCCACACATCCCAAAATAAACAAAGCTATTACCAAATCGGTAAAGCTTAAGGATGGGGCTTGTAAAATCGATTTCTTTCCACACACTTGGTCTACAAATTCTAACAAGATAAGAGACCAAGCTTACTCAACAATGAGCTGCTAGAGAATCGATTTAATCAACAAAAGCAAAATTAAAGCTTTAAAGAAACTAAGCTAAGCGATTTAACACCTAAGCAAAGTCTAAACTTTAACTAAGCTAACTCCTAAGAAAACGACTTTGAGAATGAGTTTAAAACACCAAGAACAGAACCTGCTCTGATACCATGTTGGGATTTATGAGACAAAGCTCACAAGAGAGGGTAGACAAACACTTGGTGAATGAATCCCCCTTTACCCACAACAAACTAACTCATTCTCAAGGGGGAGGAGAGAACATCAACTTGTGATGAACTCCCCATAAACAAGCTAGATAGAACCCAAATACTAGAGAGTAAGCGGATCCTAACTAGGAGAAGCACTAGTTTGAGACTTATCCTCTTCTAGTATCACAACACTTAGAGTTTGTGTACTTAGGAGAAGGAGGATTAAGAATCAGTAATCTAGGCTAAGTAAAGCAGTAAATAAGAAGAGTTTAGGTGGATTTGAGAAGAGAATAGGCTGCCTTAAGGGCAGCCCCTAACCGCTAATCCTAAACTCTCTACATTGTTAATATGAAACAAGAACACAAGTATAGAGAGGAAATCGGTTTCTCTTCTATTGAATAATATTGTGATGTATTGTTATATTGAAGTGAATTACAACTTAATATAGGGAATACAATGCTTATGACCGTTAGAGAGAGGAAGAGAGTGTTGATAGGGACATTCTCTCGATTTGGTGAAGGTGATAGTGACATCCTTCCCTTCCTTGCACATGTGATTCTTTTCTTGTGACCGTTAGGTTCTTCCTCCTTGAAAGCGACTTCCTTCCTTCTTCCTTTGGCATCTTCTTCCTTTGGCAGCTTCTTGATCACATAGTGGGCCGAGTCTTCCTTCTTCTCATCACTCACACTCGGCCTCATTCCTTCCTTCTTTCCTTTGTGAGACTTCCTCTTGGGCTTCTTCTTCTTATAAGGCCTTTGCCCTTCTCATTGCACTTATGGCCTTCTCTTATTCTTCATTCAGCCCACATGGCCTTACTCATTGTATTCACGGCCTAACCGGCCGTTCTCATGCCATTCATGGCCTCACGGCCACTCTTCTTGGTGCACACGGCCTTACCGGCCGTTCTTCTTGTGTTGGCAGCCTCACCGGCCACTTCTCTTCTTTGTACGGACGGGCCTTCTCTTCAATGTGTTCACGGCCTAACTGGCCGCTCACCGGACATGGGTCCGTTCACGGACACGGTCCATGGTACCGGACACGGTACATGGTCGCTCACGGACACGGACATGGCCTTACCGGCCTTTACATGGCCTTTCCGGCCTTTCTTCTCTTCTTCCAAGGCTCGGCCTTACCGGCCTCTCCTCCTTGGCCTTACCGGCCGTTCTTCTTGTGTTGGCAGCCTCACCGGCCACTTCTCTTCTTTGTACGGACGGGCCTTCTCTTCAATGTGTTCACGGCCTAACTGGCCGCTCACCGGACATGGGTCCGTTCACGGACACGGTCCATGGTACCGGACACGGTACATGGTCGCTCACGGACACGGACATGGCCTTACCGGCCTTTACATGGCCTTTCCGGCCTTTCTTCTCTTCTTCCAAGGCTCGGCCTTACCGGCCTCTCCTCTCTCCTCCTTGGTACATTCTAATAGTAAAAAACTATGTTACTCTTTATAGGGTCAAAATATGTAACAATCCAATGTATTTGACTACTTATAAGAGTTCGGGTTGAATTTGGAGTGTTTAGACACCACTTTTACCCATTTTGTCCCGAAACAGGCTAAAACCGAGAAAACATTGATTCTAAGCGGTAAACAGGGTTTTTACTGTTTCTAGGGTCATAATGTGTGACATTCCATTGCATTTGACTAATTGTAAGATTTCGGGATGAATTTGGAGTGTTTTGACAACACTTAAACCCGTTTTATCCCAAACCAGACTTAAATCGAGAAAACAAGCTAAAACCGAGAGAAAACCTTGATTCGAAGCAGTAAACAGCTATGTTACTCTTTCTAGGGTCAAAATATGTAACAATCCAATGCATTTGACTAATTATAAGAGATTGGGTTGAATATTGAGTGTTTAGATACCACTTTTACCCATTTTGTCCCGAAACAAGTTAAAACCGAGAAAACATTGATTCTAAGCAGTAAACAGCGTTGCTACTGTTTCTAGGGTCATAATTTTTGAAATTCCAATGCATATGACTAATTCTAAGAGGTCAGGGTGAATTTGGAGTGTTTAGACAACACTTAAACCCGTTTTATCCCAAAACAGGCTTAAATCGAGAAAACAGGCTAAAACCCAGAGAAAACATTGATTTGAAGCAGTAAAAAACTATGTTACTCTTTATAGGGTCAAAATATGTAACAATCCAATGTATTTGACTACTTATAAGAGTTCGGGTTGAATTTGGAGTGTTTAGACACCACTTTTACCCATTTTGTCCCGAAACAGGCTAAAACCGAGAAAACATTGATTCTAAGCGGTAAACAGGGTTGTTACTGTTTCTAGGGTCATAATGTGTGACATTCCATTGCATTTGACTAATTGTAAGATTTCGGGATGAATTTGGAGTGTTTCGACAACACTTAAACCCGTTTTATCCCAAACCAGACTTAAATCGAGGAAACAAGCTAAAACCGAGAGAAAACCTTGATTCGAAGCAGTAAACAGCTATGTTACTCTTTCTAGGGTCAAAATATGTAACAATCCAATGCATTTGACTAATTATAAGAGATTGGGTTGAATATTGAGTGTTTAGATACCACTTTTACCCATTTTGTCCCGAAACAAGCTAAAACCGAGAAAACATTGATTCTAAGCAGTAAACAGCGTTGCTACTGTTTCTAGGGTCAGAATGTTTGAAATTCCAATGCATATGACTAATTTTAAGAGGTCAGGGTGAATTTGGAGTGTTTAGACAACACTTAAACCCGTTTGATCCCAAAACCGGCTTAAAATCGAGAAAACAGGCTAAAACCCAGAGAAAACATTGATTTGAAGCAGTAAAAAACTATGTTACTCTTTATAGGGTCAAAATATGTAACAATCCAATGTATTTGAGTACTTATGAGAGTTCAGGTTGAATTTGGAGTGTGTAGACACCACTTTTACCCATTTTGTCCCGAAACAGGCTAAAACCGAGAAAACATTCATTTAAAGCAGTAAACAGCTTTGTTACAGTTTCTAGGGTCAGAATGTGTGACATTCCAATGCATTTGACTAATTGTAAGAGTTTGGGATGAATTTGGAGTGTTTAGACAACACTTAAACCCGTTTTATCCCAAAACAAGCTTAAACCTAGGAAACAGGCTAAAACTGAGAGAAGACATTGATTCGAAGCAGTAAACAGCTATGTTAGTCTTTCTAGGGTCAAAATATGGAACTATCCAATGCATTTGACTAATTATAAGAGTTCGGTTGAATTTGGACTGATTAGATACCACTTTTACCCATTTTGTCCCGAAACCGGCTAAAACCGAGAAAACATTGATTCTAAGCAGTAAACAGCGTTGCTACTGTTTCTAGGGTCAGAATGTTTGACATTCCAATGCATATGACTAATTGTAAGAGTTTGGGATGAATTTGGAGTGTTTAGACAACACTTAAACCCGTTTTATCCCAAAACAGGCTTAAACCAAGAAAACAGGCTAAAACTGAGAGAAAACATTGATTCGAAGCAGTAAACAGCTATGTTACTCTTTCTAGGGTCAAAATATGGAACAATCCAATGCATTTGACTAATTATAAAAGTTTGGTTGAATTTGGACTGTTTAGATACCACTTTTACCCATTTTGTCCCGAAACCGGCTAAAACCGAGAAAACATTGATTCTAAGCAGTAAACAGCGTTGCTACTGTTTCTAGGGTCAGAATGTTTGACATTCCAATGCATATGACTAATTGTAAGATTTCGGGATGAATTTGGAGTGTTTCGACAACACTTAAACCCGTTTTATCCCAAAACAAGCTTAAACCTAGGAAACAGGCTAAAACTGAGAGAAGACATTGATTCGAAGCAGTAAACAGCTATGTTACACTCTCTAGGGTCAAAATATGTAACAATCCAATGCATTTGACTAATTATAAGAGATTGGGTTGAATATTGAGTGTTTAGATACCACTTTTACCCATTTTGTCCCGAAACAAGCTAAAACCGAGAAAACATTGATTCTAAGCAGTAAACAGCGTTGCTACTGTTTCTAGGGTCAGAATGTTTGAAATTCCAATGCATATGACTAATTTTAAGAGGTCAGGGTGAATTTGGAGTGTTTAGACAACACTTAAACCCGTTTTATCCCAAAACAGGCTTAAATCGAGAAAACAGGCTAAAACCCATAGAAAACATTGATTTGAAGCAGTAAAAAACTATGTTACTCTTTATAGGGTCAAAATATGTAACAATCCAATGTATTTGAGTACTTATGAGAGTTCAGGTTGAATTTGGAGTGTGTAGACACCACTTTTACCCATTTTGTCCCGAAACAGGCTAAAACCGAGAAAACATTCATTTAAAGCAGTAAACAGCTTTGTTACAGTTTCTAGGGTCAGAATGTGTGACATTCCAATGCATTTGACTAATTGTAAGAGTTTGGGATGAATTTGGAGTGTTTAGACAACACTTAAACCCGTTTTATCCCAAAACAGGCTTAAACCAAGAAAACAGGCTAAAACTGAGAGAAAACATTGATTCGAAGCAGTAAACAGCTATGTTACTCTTTCTAGGGTCAAAATATGTAACAATCCAATGCATTTGACTAATTATAAGAGATTGGGTTGAATATTGAGTGTTTAGATACCACTTTTACCCATTTTGTCCCGAAACAAGCTAAAACCGAGAAAACATTGATTCTAAGCAGTAAACAGCGTTGCTACTGTTTCTAGGGTCAGAATGTTTGAAATTCCAATGCATATGACTAATTTTAAGAGGTCAGGGTGAATTTGGAGTGTTTAGACAACACTTAAACCCGTTTGATCCCAAAACAGGCTTAAATCGAGAAAACAGGCTAAAACCCAGAGAAAACATTGATTTGAAGCAGTAAAAAAGTATGTTACTCTTTATAGGGTCAAAATATGTAACAATCCAATGTATTTGAGTACTTATGAGAGTTCAGGTTGAATTTGGAGTGTGTAGACACCACTTTTACCCATTTTGTCCCGAAACAGGCTAAAACCGAGAAAACATTCATTTAAAGCAGTAAACAGCTTTGTTACAGTTTCTAGGGTCAGAATGTGTGACATTCCAATGCATTTGACTAATTGTAAGAGTTCGGGATGAATTTGGAGTGTTTAGACAACACTTAAACCCGTTTTATCCCAAAACAGGCTTAAACCAAGAAAACAGGCTAAAACTGAGAGAAAACATTGATTCGAAGCAGTAAACAGCTATGTTACTCTTTCTAGGGTCAAAATATGTAACAATCCAATGCATTTGACTAATTATAAGAGATTGGGTTGAATATTGAGTGTTTAGATACCACTTTTACCCATTTTGTCCCGAAACAAGCTAAAACCGAGAAAACATTGATTCTAAGCAGTAAACAGCGTTGCTACTGTTTCTAGGGTCAGAATGTTTGAAATTCCAATGCATATGACTAATTTTAAGAGGTCAGGGTGAATTTGGAGTGTTTAGACAACACTTAAACCCGTTTGATCCCAAAACAGGCTTAAATCGAGAAAACAGGCTAAAACCCAGAGAAAACATTGATTTGAAGCAGTAAAAAAGTATGTTACTCTTTATAGGGTCAAAATATGTAACAATCCAATGTATTTGAGTACTTATGAGAGTTCAGGTTGAATTTGGAGTGTGTAGACACCACTTTTACCCATTTTGTCCCGAAACAGGCTAAAACCGAGAAAACATTCATTTAAAGCAGTAAACAGCTTTGTTACAGTTTCTAGGGTCAGAATGTGTGACATTCCAATGCATTTGACTAATTGTAAGAGTTTGGGATGAATTTGGAGTGTTTAGACAACACTTAAACCCGTTTTATCCCAAAACAAGCTTAAACCTAGGAAACAGGCTAAAACTGAGAGAAGACATTGATTCGAAGCAGTAAACAGCTATGTTAGTCTTTCTAGGGTCAAAATATGGAACTATCCAATGCATTTGACTAATTATAAGAGTTCGGTTGAATTTGGACTGATTAGATACCACTTTTACCCATTTTGTCCCGAAACCGGCTAAAACCGAGAAAACATTGATTCTAAGCAGTAAACAGCGTTGCTACTGTTTCTAGGGTCAGAATGTTTGACATTCCAATGCATATGACTAATTGTAAGAGTTTGGGATGAATTTGGAGTGTTTAGACAACACTTAAACCCGTTTTATCCCAAAACAGGCTTAAACCAAGAAAACAGGCTAAAACTGAGAGAAAACATTGATTCGAAGCAGTAAACAGCTATGTTACTCTTTCTAGGGTCAAAATATGGAACAATCCAATGCATTTGACTAATTATAAAAGTTTGGTTGAATTTGGACTGTTTAGATACCACTTTTACCCATTTTGTCCCGAAACCGGCTAAAACCGAGAAAACATTGATTCTAAGCAGTAAACAGCGTTGCTACTGTTTCTAGGGTCAGAATGTTTGACATTCCAATGCATATGACTAATTGTAAGATTTCGGGATGAATTTGGAGTGTTTCGACAACACTTAAATCCGTTTTATCCCAAACCAGACTTAAATCGAGGAAACAAGCTAAAACCGAGAGAAAACCTTGATTCGAAGCAGTAAACAGCTATGTTACACTCTCTAGGGTCAAAATATGTAACAATCCAATGCATATGACTAATTATAAGAGATCGGGTTGAATATTGAGTGTTTAGATACCACTTTTACCCATTTTGTCCCGAAACAAGCTAAAACCGAGAAAACATTGATTCTAAGCAGTAAACAGTGTTGCTACTGTTTCTAGGGTCAGAATGTTTGAAATTCCAATGCATATGACTAATTTTAAGAGGTCAGGGTGAATTTGGAGTGTTTAGACAACACTTAAACCCGTTTTATCCCAAAACAGGCTTAAATCGAGAAAACAGGCTAAAACCCAGAGAAAACATTGATTTGAAGCAGTAAAAAACTATGTTACTCTTTATAGGGTCAAAATATGTAACAATCCAATGTATTTGACTACTTATAAGAGTTCGGGTTGAATTTGGAGTGTTTAGACACCACTTTTACCCATTTTGTCCCGAAATAGGCTAAAACCGAGAAAACATTGATTCTAAGCGGTAAACAGGGTTGTTACTGTTTCTAGGGTCATAATGTGTGACATTCCATTGCATTTGACTAATTGTAAGATTTCGGGATGAATTTGGAGTGTTTCGACAACACTTAAACCCGTTTTATCCCAAACGAGACTTAAATCGAGAAAACAAGCTAAAACCGAGAGAAAACCTTGATTCGAAGCAGTAAACAGCTATGTTACTCTTTCTAGGGTCAAAATATGTAACAATCCAATGCATTTGACTAATTATAAGAGATTGGGTTGAATATTGAGTGTTTAGATACCACTTTTACCCATTTTGTCCCGAAACAAGCTAAAACCGAGAAAACATTGATTCTAAGCAGTAAACAGCGTTGCTACTGTTTCTAGGGTCAGAATGTTTGAAATTCCAATGCATATGACTAATTTTAAGAGGTCAGGGTGAATTTGGAGTGTTTAGACAACACTTAAACCCGTTTGATCCCAAAACAGGCTTAAATCGAGAAAACATTGATTTGAAGCAGTAAAAAAGTATGTTACTCTTTATAGGGTCAAAATATGTAACAATCCAATGTATTTGAGTACTTATGAGAGTTCAGGTTGAATTTGGAGTGTGTAGACACCACTTTTACCCATTTTGTCCCGAAACAGGCTAAAACCGAGAAAACATTCATTTAAAGCAGTAAACAGCTTTGTTACAGTTTCTAGGGTCAGAATGTGTGACATTCCAATGCATTTGACTAATTGTAAGAGTTTGGGATGAATTTGGAGTGTTTAGACAACACTTAAACCCGTTTTATCCCAAAACAAGCTTAAACCTAGGAAACAGGCTAAAACTGAGAGAAAACCTTGATTCCAAGCAGTAAACAGCTATGTTACTCTTTCTAGGGTCAAAATATGTAACAATCCAATGCATTTGACTAATTATAAGAGATTGGGTTGAATATTGAGTGTTTAGATACCACTTTTACCCATTTTGTCCCAAAACAAGCTAAAACCGAGAAAACATTGATTCTAAGCAGTAAACAGCGTTGCTACTGTTTCTAGGGTCATAATGTTTGAAATTCCAATGCATATGACTAATTCTAAGAGGTCAGGGTGAATTTGGAGTGTTTAGACAACACTTAAACCCGTTTTATCCCAAAACAGGCTTAAATCGAGAAAATAGGCTAAAACCCAGAGAAAACATTGATTTGAAGCAGTAAAAAACTATGTTACTCTTTATAGGGTCAAAATATGTAACAATCCAATGTATTTGACTACTTATAAGAGTTCGGGTTGAATTTGGAGTGTTTAGACACCACTTTTACCCATTTTGTCCCGAAACAGGCTAAAACCGAGAAAACATTGATTCTAAGCGGTAAACAGGGTTTTTACTGTTTCTAGGGTCATAATGTGTGACATTCCATTGCATTTGACTAATTGTAAGATTTCGGGATGAATTTGGAGTGTTTTGACAACACTTAAACCCGTTTTATCCCAAACTAGACTTAAATCGAGAAAACAAGCTAAAACCGAGAGAAAACCTTGATTCGAAGCAGTAAACAGCTATGTTACTCTTTCTAGGGTCAAAATATGTAACAATCCAATGCATTTGACTAATTATAAGAGATTGGGTTGAATATTGAGTGTTTAGATACCACTTTTACCCATTTTGTCCCGAAACAAGCTAAAACCGAGAAAACATTGATTCTAAGCAGTTAACAGCGTTGCTACTGTTTCTAGGGTCAGAATGTTTGAAATTCCAATGCATATGACTAATTTTAAGAGGTCAGGGTGAATTTGGAGTGTTTAGACAACACTTAAACCCGTTTGATCCCAAAACAGGCTTAAATCGAGAAAACATTGATTTGAAGCAGTAAAAAAGTATGTTACTCTTTATAGGGTCAAAATATGTAACAATCCAATGTATTTGAGTACTTATGAGAGTTCAGGTTGAATTTGGAGTGTGTAGACACCACTTTTACCCATTTTGTCCCGAAACAGGCTAAAACCGAGAAAACATTCATTTAAAGCAGTAAACAGCTTTGTTACAGTTTCTAGGGTCAGAATGTGTGACATTCCAATGCATTTGACTAATTGTAAGAGTTTGGGATGAATTTGGAGTGTTTAGACAACACTTAAACCCGTTTTATCCCAAAACAAGCTTAAACCTAGGAAACAGGCTAAAACTGAGAGAAAACCTTGATTCCAAGCAGTAAACAGCTATGTTACTCTTTCTAGGGTCAAAATATGTAACAATCCAATGCATTTGACTAATTATAAGAGATTGGGTTGAATATTGAGTGTTTAGATACCACTTTTACCCATTTTGTCCCGAAACAAGCTAAAACCGAGAAAACATTGATTCTAAGCAGTAAACAGCGTTGCTACTGTTTCTAGGGTCATAATGTTTGAAATTCCAATGCATATGACTAATTCTAAGAGGTCAGGGTGAATTTGGAGTGTTTAGACAACACTTAAACCCGTTTTATCCCAAAACAGGCTTAAATCGAGAAAATAGGCTAAAACCCAGAGAAAACATTGATTTGAAGCAGTAAAAAACTATGTTACTCTTTATAGGGTCAAAATATGTAACAATCCAATGTATTTGACTACTTATAAGAGTTCGGGTTGAATTTGGAGTGTTTAGACACCACTTTTACCCATTTTGTCCCGAAACAGGCTAAAACCGAGAAAACATTGATTCTAAGCGGTAAACAGGGTTGTTACTGTTTCTAGGGTCATAATGTGTGACATTCCATTGCATTTGACTAATTGTAAGATTTCGGGATGAATTTGGAGTGTTTCGACAACACTTAAACCCGTTTTATCCCAAACCAGACTTAAATCGAGAAAACAAGCTAAAACCGAGAGAAAACCTTGATTCGAAGCAGTAAACAGCTATGTTACTCTTTCTAGGGTCAAAATATGTAACAATCCAATGCATTTGACTAATTATAAGAGATTGGGTTGAATATTGAGTGTTTAGATACCACTTTTACCCATTTTGTCCCGAAACAAGCTAAAACCGAGAAAACATTGATTCTAAGCAGTAAACAGCGTTGCTACTGTTTCTAGGGTCATAATGTTTGAAATTCCAATGCATATGACTAATTCTAAGAGGTCAGGGTGAATTTGGAGTGTTTAGACAACACTTAAACCCGTTTTATCCCAAAACAGGCTTAAATCGAGAAAATAGGCTAAAACCCAGAGAAAACATTGATTTGAAGCAGTAAAAAACTATGTTACTCTTTATAGGGTCAAAATATGTAACAATCCAATGTATTTGACTACTTATAAGAGTTCGGGTTGAATTTGGAGTGTTTAGACACCACTTTTACCCATTTTTTCCCGAAACAGGCTAAAACCGAGAAAACATTGATTCTAAGCGGTAAACAGGGTTGTTACTGTTTCTAGGGTCATAATGTGTGACATTCCATTGCATTTGACTAATTGTAAGATTTCGGGATGAATTTGGAGTGTTTCGACAACACTTAAACCCGTTTTATCCCAAACCAGACTTAAATCGAGAAAACAAGCTAAAACCGAGAGAAAACCTTGATTCGAAGCAGTAAACAGCTATGTTACTCTTTCTAGGGTCAAAATATGTAACAATCCAATGCATTTGACTAATTATAAGAGATTGGGTTGAATATTGAGTGTTTAGATACCACTTTTACCCATTTTGTCCCGAAACAAGCTAAAACCGAGAAAACATTGATTCTAAGCAGTAAACAGCGTTGCTACTGTTTCTAGGGTCAGAATGTTTGAAATTCCAATGCATATGACTAATTTTAAGAGGTCAGGGTGAATTTGGAGTGTTTAGACAACACTTAAACCCGTTTGATCCCAAAACCGGCTTAAAATCGAGAAAACAGGCTAAAACCCAGAGAAAACATTGATTTGAAGCAGTAAAAAACTATGTTACTCTTTATAGGGTCAAAATATGTAACAATCCAATGTATTTGAGTACTTATGAGAGTTCAGGTTGAATTTGGAGTGTGTAGACACCACTTTTACCCATTTTGTCCCGAAACAGGCTAAAACCGAGAAAACATTCATTTAAAGCAGTAAACAGCTTTGTTACAGTTTCTAGGGTCAGAATGTGTGACATTCCATTGCATTTGACTAATTGTAAGATTTCGGGATGAATTTGGAGTGTTTCGACAACACTTAAATCCGTTTTATCCCAAACCAGACTTAAATCGAGAAAACAAGCTAAAAGCGAGAGAAAACCTTGATTCGAAGCAGTAAACAGCTATGTTACTCTTTCTAGGGTCAAAATATGTAACAATCCAATGCATTTGACTAATTATAAGAGATCGGGTTGAATATTGAGTGTTTAGATGCCACTTTTACCCATTTTGTCCCGAAACAAGCTAAAACCGAGAAAACATTGATTCTAAGCAGTAAACAGTGTTGCTACTGTTTCTAGGGTCAGAATGTTTGAAATTCCAATGCATATGACTAATTTTAAGAGGTCAGGGTGAATTTGGAGTGTTTAGACAACACTTAAACCCGTTTTATCCCAAAACAGGCTTAAATCGAGAAAACAGACTAAAACCCAGAGAAAACATTGATTTGAAGCAGTAAAAAACTATGTTACTCTTTATAGGGTCAAAATATGTAACAATCCAATGTATTTGACTACTTATAAGAGTTCGGGTTGAATTTGGAGTGTTTAGACACCACTTTTACCCATTTTGTCCCGAAATAGGCTAAAACCGAGAAAACATTGATTCTAAGCGGTAAACAGGGTTGTTACTGTTTCTAGGGTCATAATGTGTGACATTCCATTGCATTTGACTAACTGTAAGATTTCGGGATGAATTTGGAGTGTTTCGACAACACTTAAACCCGTTTATCCCAAACCAGACTTAAATCGAGAAAACAAGCTAAAAGCGAGAGAAAACCTTGATTCGAAGCAGTAAACAGCTATGTTACTCTTTCTAGGGTCAAAATATGTAACAATCCAATGCATTTGACTAATTATAAGAGATTGGGTTGAATATTGAGTGTTTAGATACCACTTTTACCCATTTTGTCCCGAAACAAGCTAAAACCGAGAAAACATTGATTCTAAGCAGTAAACAGCGTTGCTACTGTTTCTAGGGTCAGAATGTTTGAAATTCCAATGCATATGACTAATTTTAAGAGGTCAGGGTGAATTTGGAGTGTTTAGACAACACTTAAACCCGTTTGATCCCAAAACAGGCTTAAATCGAGAAAACAGGCTAAAACCCAGAGAAAACATTGATTTGAAGCAGTAAAAAAGTATGTTACTCTTTATAGGGTCAAAATATGTAACAATCCAATGTATTTGAGTACTTATGAGAGTTCAGGTTGAATTTGGAGTGTCTAGACACCACTTTTACCCATTTTGTCCCGAAACAGGCTAAAACCGAGAAAACATTCATTTAAAGCAGTAAACAGCTTTGTTACAGTTTCTAGGGTCAGAATGTGTGACATTCCAATGCATTTGACTAATTGTAAGAGTTTGGGATGAATTTGGAGTGTTTAGACAACACTTAAACCCGTTTTATCCCAAAACAAGCTTAAACCTAGGAAACAGGCTAAAACTGAGAGAAGACATTGATTCGAAGCAGTAAACAGCTATGTTAGTCTTTCTAGGGTCAAAATATGGAACTATCCAATGCATTTGACTAATTATAAGAGTTCGGTTGAATTTGGACTGATTAGATACCACTTTTACCCATTTTGTCCCGAAACCGGCTAAAACCGAGAAAACATTGATTCTAAGCAGTAAACAGCGTTGCTACTGTTTCTAGGGTCAGAATGTTTGACATTCCAATGCATATGACTAATTGTAAGAGTTTGGGATGAATTTGGAGTGTTTAGACAACACTTAAACCCGTTTTATCCCAAAACAGGCTTAAACCAAGAAAACAGGCTAAAACTGAGAGAAAACATTTATTCGAAGCAGTAAACAGCTATGTTACTCTTTCTAGGGTCAAAATATGGAACAATCCAATGCATTTGACTAATTATAAAAGTTTGGTTGAATTTGGACTGTTTAGATACCACTTTTACCCATTTTGTCCCGAAACCGGCTAAAACCGAGAAAACATTGATTCTAAGCAGTAAACAGCGTTGCTACTGTTTCTAGGGTCAGAATGTTTGACATTCCAATGCATATGACTAATTGTAAGATTTCGGGATGAATTTGGAGTGTTTCGACAACACTTAAATCCGTTTTATCCCAAACCAGACTTAAATCGAGGAAACAAGCTAAAACCGAGAGAAAACCTTGATTTGAAGCAGTAAACAGCTATGTTACACTCTCTAGGGTCAAAATATGTAACAATCCAATGCATTTGACTAATTATAAGAGATCGGGTTGAATATTGAGTGTTTAGATACCACTTTTACCCATTTTGTCCCGAAACAAGCTAAAACCGAGAAAACATTGATTCTAAGCAGTAAACAGTGTTGCTACTGTTTCTAGGGTCAGAATGTTTGAAATTCCAATGCATATGACTAATTTTAAGAGGTCAGGGTGAATTTGGAGTGTTTAGACAACACTTAAACCCGTTTTATCCCAAAACAGGCTTAAATCGAGAAAACAGACTAAAACCCAGAGAAAACATTGATTTGAAGCAGTAAAAAACTATGTTACTCTTTATAGGGTCAAAATATGTAACAATCCAATGTATTTGACTACTTATAAGAGTTCGGGTTGAATTTGGAGTGTTTAGACACCACTTTTACCCATTTTGTCCCGAAATAGGCTAAAACCGAGAAAACATTGATTCTAAGCGGTAAACAGGGTTGTTACTGTTTCTAGGGTCATAATGTGTGACATTCCATTGCATTTGACTAACTGTAAGATTTCGGGATGAATTTGGAGTGTTTCGACAACACTTAAACCCGTTTTATCCCAAACCAGACTTAAATCGAGAAAACAAGCTAAAAGCGAGAGAAAACCTTGATTCGAAGCAGTAAACAGCTATGTTACTCTTTCTAGGGTCAAAATATGTAACAATCCAATGCATTTGACTAATTATAAGAGATTGGGTTGAATATTGAGTGTTTAGATACCACTTTTACCCATTTTGTCCCGAAACAAGCTTAAACCGAGAAAACATTGATTCTAAGCAGTAAACAGTGTTGCTACTGTTTCTAGGGTCAGAATGTTTGAAATTCCAATGCATATGACTAATTTTAAGAGGTCAGGATGAATTTGGAGTGTTTAGACAACACTTAAACCCGTTTTATCCCAAAACAGGCTTAAATCGAGAAAACAGGCTAAAACCCAGAGAAAACATCGATTTGAAGCAGTAAAAAACTATGTTACTCTTTATAGGGTCAAAATATGTAACAATCCAATGTATTTGACTACTTATAAGAGTTCGGGTTGAATTTGGAGTGTGTAGACACCACTTTTACCCATTTTGTCCCGAAACAGGCTAAAACCGAGAAAACATTCATTTAAAGCAGTAAACAGCTTTGTTACAGTTTCTAGGGTCAGAATGTGTGACATTCCAATGCATTTGACTAATTGTAAGAGTTTGGGATGAATTTGGAGTGTTTAGACAACACTTAAACCCGTTTTATCCCAAAACAAGCTTAACCTAGGAAACATGCTAAAACTAAGAGAAAACATTGATTCCAAGCAGTAAACAGCTATTTTACTCTTTCTAGGGTCAAAATATGTAACAATCCAATGCATTTTACTAATTATAAGAGTTCGGGTTGAATTTTGAGTGTTTAGATACCACTTTTACCCATTTTGTCCCAAAACATGCTAAAACCGAGAAAACATTGATTCTAAGCAGTAAACAGGGTTGTTACTGTTTCTAGGGTCATAATGTGTGACATTCCATTGCATTTGACTAATTGTAAGAGTTTGGGATGAATTTGAAGTGTTTAGACAACACTTAAACCCGTTTTATCCCAAAACAGGGTTAAACCGAGAAAACAGGCTAAAACTGAGAGAAAACATTGATTCGAAGCAGTAAACAGCTATGTTACTCTTTCTAGGGTCAAAATATGTAACAATCTAATGCATTTGCCTAATTATAAGAGTTCCGGTTGAATATTGAGTGTTTAGATACCACTTTTACCCATTTTGTCCCGAAACATGCTAAAACCGAGAAAACATTGATTCTAAGCGGTAAACAGGGTTGTTACTGTTTCTAGGGTCATAATGTGTAACATTCCATTGCATTTGACTAATTGTAAGATTTCGGGATGAATTTGGAGTGTTTCGACAACACTTAAACCCGTTTTATCCCAAAACAGGGTTAAACCGAGAAAACAGGCTAAAACTGAGAGAAAACATTGATTCGAAGCAGTAAACAGCTATGTTACTCTTTCTAGGGTCAAAATATGTAACAATCTAATGCATTTGCCTAATTATAAGAGTTCCGGTTGAATATTGAGTGTTTAGATACCACTTTTACCCATTTTGTCCCGAAACAGGCTAAAACCGAGAAAACATTGATTCTAAGCGGTAAACAGGGTTGTTACTGTTTCTAGGGTCATAATGTGTGACATTCCATTGCATTTGACTAATTGTAAGATTTCGGGATGAATTTGGAGTGTTTCGACAACACTTAAACCCGTTTTATCCCAAACCAGACTTAAATCGAGAGAACAAGCTAAAACCGAGAGAAAACCTTGATTCGAAGCAGTAAACAGCTATGTTACTCTTTCTAGGGTCGAAATATGTAACAATCCAATGCATTTGACTAATTATAAGAGATTGGGTTGAATATTGAGTGTTTAGATACCACTTTTACCCATTTTGTCCCGAAACAAGCTAAAACCGAGAAAACATTGATTCTAAGCAGTAAACAGCTTTGCTACTGTTTCTAGGGTCAGAATGTTTGAAATTCCAATGCATATGACTAATTTTAAGAGGTCAGGATGAATTTGGAGTGTTTAGACAACACTTAAACCCGTTTTATCCCAAAACAGGGTTAAACCGAGAAAACAGGCTAAAACTGAGAGAAAACATTGATTCGAAGCAGTAAACAGCTATGTTACTCTTTCTAGGGTCAAAATATGTAACAATCTAATGCATTTGCCTAATTATAAGAGTTCCGGTTGAATATTGAGTGTTTAGATACCACTTTTATCCATTTTGTCCCGAAACAGGCTAAAACCGAGAAAACATTGATTCTAAGCGGTAAACAGGGTTGTTACTGTTTCTAGGGTCATAATGTGTGACATTCCATTGCATTTGACTAATTGTAAGATTTCGGGATGAATTTGGAGTGTTTCGACAACACTTAAACCCGTTTTATCCCAAACCAGACTTAAATCGAGAGAACAAGCTAAAACCGAGAGAAAACCTTGATTCGAAGCAGTAAACAGCTATGTTACTCTTTCTAGGGTCGAAATATGTAACAATCCAATGCATTTGACTAATTATAAGAGATTGGGTTGAATATTGAGTGTTTAGATACCACTTTTACCCATTTTGTCCCGAAACAAGCTAAAACCGAGAAAGCATTGATTCTAAGCAGTAAACAGCGTTGCTACTGTTTCTAGGGTCAGATTGTTTGAAATTCCAATGTATATGACTAATTTTAAGAGGTCAGGGTGAATTTGGAGTGTTTAGACAACACTTAAACCCGTTTTATCCCAAAACAGGCTTAAATCGAGAAAACAGGCTAAAACCCAGAGAAAACATCGATTTGAAGCAGTAAAAAACTATGTTACTCTTTATAGGGTCAAAATATGTAACAATCCAATGTATTTGAGTACTTATGAGAGTTCAGGTTGAATTTGGAGTGTGTAGACACCACTTTTACCCATTTTGTCCCGAAACAGGCTAAAACCGAGAAAACATTCATTTAAAGCAGTAAACAGCTTTGTTACAGTTTCTAGGGTCAGAATGTGTGACATTCCAATGCATTTGACTAATTGTAAGAGTTTGGGATGAATTTGGAGTGTTTAGACAACACTTAAAACCGTTTTATCCCAAAACAAGCTTAACCTAGGAAACATGCTAAAACTGAGAGAAAACATTGATTCCAAGCAGTAAACAGCTATGTTACTCTTTCTAGGGTCAAAATATGTAACAATCCAATGCATTTTACTAATTATAAGAGTTCGGGTTGAATTTTGAGTGTTTAGATACCACTTTTACCCATTTTGTCCCAAAACATGCTAAAACCGAGAAAACATTGATTCTAAGCAGTAAACAGGGTTGTTACTGTTTCTAGGGTCATAATGTGTGACATTCCATTGCATTTGACTAATTGTAAGAGTTCGGGATGAATTTGAAGTGTTTAGACAACACTTAAACCCGTTTTATCCCAAAACAGGGTTAAACCGAGAAAACAGGCTAAAACTGAGAGAAAACATTGATTCGAAGCAGTAAACAGCTATGTTACTCTTTCTAGGGTCAAAATATGTAACAATCTAATGCATTTGCCTAATTATAAGAGTTCCGGTTGAATATTGAGTGTTTAGATACCACTTTTACCCATTTTGTCCCGAAACAGGCTAAAACCGAGAAAACATTGATTCTAAGCGGTAAACAGGGTTGTTACTGTTTCTAGGGTCATAATGTGTGACATTCCATTGCATTTGACTAATTGTAAGATTTCGGGATGAATTTGGAGTGTTTCGACAACACTTAAACCCGTTTTATCCCAAACCAGACTTAAATCGAGAGAACAAGCTAAAACCGAGAGAAAACCTTGATTCGAAGCAGTAAACAGCTATGTTACTCTTTCTAGGGTCGAAATATGTAACAATCCAATGCATTTGACTAATTATAAGAGATTGGGTTGAATATTGAGTGTTTAGATACCACTTTTACCCATTTTGTCCCGAAACAAGCTAAAACCGAGAAAACATTGATTCTAAGCAGTAAACAGCTTTGCTACTGTTTCTAGGGTCAGAATGTTTGAAATTCCAATGCATATGACTAATTTTAAGAGGTCAGGATGAATTTGGAGTGTTTAGACAACACTTAAACCCGTTTTATCCCAAAACAGGGTTAAACCGAGAAAACAGGCTAAAACTGAGAGAAAACATTGATTCGAAGCAGTAAACAGCTATGTTACTCTTTCTAGGGTCAAAATATGTAACAATCTAATGCATTTGCCTAATTATAAGAGTTCCGGTTGAATATTGAGTGTTTAGATACCACTTTTATCCATTTTGTCCCGAAACAGGCTAAAACCGAGAAAACATTGATTCTAAGCGGTAAACAGGGTTGTTACTGTTTCTAGGGTCATAATGTGTGACATTCCATTGCATTTGACTAATTGTAAGATTTCGGGATGAATTTGGAGTGTTTCGACAACACTTAAACCCGTTTTATCCCAAACCAGACTTAAATCGAGAGAACAAGCTAAAACCGAGAGAAAACCTTGATTCGAAGCAGTAAACAGCTATGTTACTCTTTCTAGGGTCGAAATATGTAACAATCCAATGCATTTGACTAATTATAAGAGATTGGGTTGAATATTGAGTGTTTAGATACCACTTTTACCCATTTTGTCCCGAAACAAGCTAAAACCGAGAAAGCATTGATTCTAAGCAGTAAACAGCGTTGCTACTGTTTCTAGGGTCAGATTGTTTGAAATTCCAATGTATATGACTAATTTTAAGAGGTCAGGGTGAATTTGGAGTGTTTAGACAACACTTAAACCCGTTTTATCCCAAAACAGGCTTAAATCGAGAAAACAGGCTAAAACCCAGAGAAAACATCGATTTGAAGCAGTAAAAAACTATGTTACTCTTTATAGGGTCAAAATATGTAACAATCCAATGTATTTGACTACTTATAAGAGTTCGGGTTGAATTTGGAGTGTTTAGACACCACTTTTACCCATTTTGTCCCGAAACAGGCTAAAACCGAGAAAACATTGATTCTAAGCGGTAAACAGGGTTGTTACTGTTTCTAGGGTCATAATGTGTGACATTCCATTGCATTTGACTAATTGTAAGATTTCGGGATGAATTTGGAGTGTTTCGACAACACTTAAACCCGTTTTATCCCAAACCAGACTTAAATCGAGAAAACAAGCTAAAACTGAGAGAAAACCTTGATTCGAAGCAGTAAACAGCTATGTTACTCTTTCTAGGGTCAAAATATGTAACAATCCAATGCATTTGACTAATTATAAGAGATTGGGTTGAATATTGAGTGTTTAGATACCACTTTTACCCATTTTGTCCCGAAACAAGCTAAAACCGAGAAAACATTGATTCTAAGCAGTAAACAGCTTTGCTACTGTTTCTGGGGTCAGAATGTTTGAAATTCCAATGCATATGACTAATTTTAAGAGGTCAGGATGAATTTGGAGTGTTTAGACAACACTTAAACCCGTTTTATCCCAAAACAGGCTTAAATCGAGAAAACAGGCTAAACCCCAGAGAAAACATCGATTTGAAGCAGTAAAAAACTATGTTACTCTTTATAGGGTCAAAATATGTAACAATCCAATGTATTTGACTACTTATAAGAGTTCGGGTTGAATTTGGAGTGTTTAGACACCACTTTTACCCATTTTGTCCCGAAACATGCTAAAACCGAGAAAACATTGATTCTAAGCGGTAAACAGGGTTGTTACTGTTTCTAGGGTCATAATGTGTGACATTCCATTGCATTTGACTAATTGTAAGATTTCGGGATGAATTTGGAGTGTTTCGACAACACTTAAACCCGTTTTATCCCAAACCAGACTTAAATCGAGAAAACAAGCTAAAACCGAGAGAAAACCTTGATTCGAAGCAGTAAACAGCTATGTTACTCTTTCTAGGGTCAAAATATGTAACAATCCAATGCATTTGACTAATTATAAGAGATTGGGTTGAATATTGAGTGTTTAGATACCACTTTTACCCATTTTGTCCCGAAACAAGCTAAAACCGAGAAAACATTGATTCTAAGCAGTAAACAGCTTTGCTACTGTTTCTAGGGTCAGAATGTTTGAAATTCCAATGCATATGACTAATTTTAAGAGGTCAGGATGAATTTGGAGTGTTTAGACAACACTTAAACCCGTTTTATCCCAAAACATGCTTAAATCGAGAAAACAGGCTAAAACCCAGAGAAAACATCGATTTGAAGCAGTAAAAAACTATGTTACTCTTTATAGGGTCAAAATATGGAACAATCTAATGTATTTGACTACTTATAAGAGTTCGGGTTGAATTTGGAGTGTTTAGACACCACTTTTACCCATTTTGTCCCGAAACAGGCTAAAACCGAGAAAACATTGATTCTAAGCGGTAAACAGGGTTGTTACTGTTTCTAGGGTCATAATGTGTGACATTCCATTGCATTTGACTAATTGTAAGATTTCGGGATGAATTGTAAGTTTGAGAGTAGAGTAATCAAGAGATTATGGAAGAGAGTGAAATCGTGTAAAGAGTGAGGAGAGTGAACGATTGAGAGAGAGAGTGTTGGAGAAAGAGAATAAACTCTTTTCTTACTTCTATTAGTATGATACTTACAAACTATTTAAAGACATATACAAATAGGATATTCTCTTAGGATCCTATGCACACTAATATGAGGAGAAAGCGACATCTCCTTATTCTAACATGTGATCTCCTCTTCTCTCTTACAACTTGCTCCAACGGCTACAAAGGAAGGATCGAGATGAATGACGACCGTTGGAGGATCTCTTTGGTGGATTGGGCTCATGAAGACTTCTATTTGAGGATGGCCCGTTGGTTGGTCGTACGGACGTCCGTACGGTCGTACGGACAAGTGTGTGTGCCGGTTCATACTCCCCCTCAAGCTTGACTTGGGGAACTAGTCAAGCTTGACAACATAGGCACCCACCTCATTAAAAACCTTAGTATAGAAAAAAAAAAAACCTCTTGGGAAAACTATACTTAAGGGAAAAAGAGTGTAGGCGCCAAAACAAAGCAAGTCATGGCCGAGTGAGGTTTAGGAGGCCAAGCTTAGGATGGATGTATTCACACACTTGGGGGCTCGCAGCTTTAGTCAGGACGTCTGCAAGTTGTTCTTTGCTTTCGGTATGGCAAGGTAAGACAACTCCAAGCTTGATTTGTTCTCGGACCTTATGGCAATCCACTTCAATGTGCTTGGTCCGCTCATGGAACACTGAATTGGTTGCTATATGAATGGCTGCTTCGTTATCACAGTGCATGGTGATCGGCTTTGTTGATTCTATTCCAAGATCCTTGAGTAACATCTTCAGCCACATTAGCTCCGTCGTTAGCTTCCTCATAGCTCTATACTCGGATTCGGCACTTGAGAGTGAGACGACCTTTTGCTTCTTGCTCTTCCATGTGACCAGGTTCCCTCCAAGGAACGTGCAATAGCCTGTGGTTGAGCGTCGGTCCCCACGATCTCCGGCATAGTCAGCGTCGCAGTAGCCTACCAACTCAGTGCTCTTGTTGCGTCCCATCCATATGCCTTGGCCGGGTGAGCCCTTGATGTACTTGAGGATCCGTGTCAGCATGTTCCAATGGTGCACGGTGGGGTTCTTCATATGCTGGCTTACCTGGTTCACGGCAAAGCAAATGTCAGGCCGTGTGATAGTCAAATAAATGAGCTTACCGACTAGCCGCCGGTAGAGGCTAACGTCCTCGAATGAAGCGGTGTCAAGCTCCCCCTGTCCTCCATCCTTGTAATTCTCTTCTAGGGGCGTTGTTACTGCCTTAGCTCCTAGTTTTCCTGTTTCACTCAATAAGTCTAGTGCATACTTTCTTTGAGACAACAATAACCCTTCATTTGATCTATAAACTTCTATCCCAAGAAAGTATTTCAACTCTCCAAGATCTTTAATATCAAAAACTGATTTCAAGAATGTTTTAGAGTCTTGAATACCTACCGAGTCACTTCCAGTGATGATGATATCATCAACATACACTAGAATGACTACTATACCTTTGGCGCTTGGTAAGGTGAACAAGGTGTGGTCAGCTTCGGATTTGCGAAAGCCTTTGTCAAGGAGTGTGGTGCTAAGCTTGTGATACCACGCCCTTGGTGACTGCTTCAAGCCATAGATAGCTTTGTTGAGTTTCAAGACCTTTCCCGGACCAATAGTATCCTCCAAACCTGGTGGTGGTCGCATATACACTTCATCCTCCAGTTCTCCTTGCAAGAAGGCGTTCTTCACGTCCATTTGCCAAAGTTCCCAGTCGAGGTTGGTGGCGAGAGAGAGTACAACTCGAACCGTGTGAAGCTTAGCCACCGGAGCAAACGTATCAAGATAGTCCTCCCCATACGTTTGCGTGAACCCTCGTGCGACTAGGCGGGCTTTGTGGCGTTCAATCTCCCCATTGCTCTTATATTTGATTGTGAAGATATACCGAGAGGTGACAGCCTTCTTGCCCTTGGGTAAGTCAGCCTCGTCCCATGTATGATTTTGCACCATGGCCGTATTCTCGGCATCCACTGCATCTCTCCATACTTTGTGCTGCTTAGCCTCATCATAGGTCTTGGGGATCCAATCCTCATCAATATGGCCAAGAAACACTTGATGTTCTATCGGAAAATGAGCCAAGGTGCACACGGCCTGAATCGGATGAGCAACGGCCATGTTGTTGTAGTACACACGGGTGTTCTTCCAATGACTAGGAGGATACCTAATACGTTGGCTGCACCGAAGAGGAACTATAGCCCCAGCTTCGGAGTTGGCTCGTCCTGGAGTAATGATCTCCTCAAGCTGTTCAGCCGTCTCCTCGGTTGTTTCGGCCGTGTTGTCCGCGAGTGACTCGGTTGCTTCCTCATGCTGCTCAGTATGGTCATCGGCATGTGTAGCAGGCTCAGGCTCAGTAAATGGCTCAGGTTGCTCTGGTGATGCTGGTCTGGCTGACTCGGTAGTGATCCGATCGTTTTCAAAACCTAGTCGCTCAAGGATTACTCGGAGGTTGCGCGTCCGATCAGATGGTGAATCAGAGAGGTTACGGAGCTCATCCCAATTCTTCTCATCGTAAAAACCTTGTGTCTCCATGAACTTGACATCACGAGATACTAGAACCCTCCTTGTTGTAGGTTCATAGCACTTATACCCCTTTTGTGTGGTAGAGTAGCCAAGAAACATAGCCTTTGTACTCTTTGCATCAAGCTTGTCTCTTAGCTCACCTGGTCGCAACACATAGCACACACAACCAAACACTCGTAAGTGATCAAATGTAGGTTTGTCATTCGTTAATACCTCAAATGGAGACACATCCTTTAGGATCTTTGTTGGTGTGCGGTTAATAAGATAACAAGCGGCTAGCACAGCATCTCCCCAAAACCTCTTTGGAACCCTTGTGTGAAACATCATAGACCTTGCTACTTCCATGAGATGCCTATTCTTTCTCTCAGCCACTCCATTTTGTTGTGGTGTGTAAGGACAGCTAGTTTGATGAAGAATTCCATGTTTGGCTAGATATTGCTTAAAGGCATGGCTTGTGTACTCTCCACCATTATCTGATCTCAAAATTTTAATCTTGGCATGAAAGTGGTTAGTGACATAATTTTGAAAATTAGTAAAGGCCTCAAGGACTCTATCCTTAGAGGGAAGTAAAGTTATCCAAGTATATTTTGATTTTTCATCAATAAAAGTCACAAAATACTTTTGATTATCTCTAGATAAGCAAGGAGATGTCCAAACATCAGAATGAATTAAATCAAAACATTTTTCATAAATAGTAATAGATTTAGGAAAAACAGCCTTGCAATGTTTACCAAGAATACAAGCCTCACACTCATCATTTTGAAAAGAAACATTAGGAAATATTAAAGATAAAGCTCTTGTGTGAGGGTGTCCTAGCCTAGCATGTAAAATAGAATCACTAGGTTTCATAATAACCGAATTAAAACAAGATACATTAGAAGATAAGTTCAAGTCCTCAAGCACATAGAGGTCATCCTTGGATCCTCCTTGACCAAGAACCTTACTTGTCTCAATATCCTGAAAATGAACATTGTTAGGACCAAATATAGCATAACAATTTAAATCAGTAGTGGCTCTCTTAACTGATAGCAAGTTAGAAGTAAAGTTTGGCATATAAAATGCCTTAGTCTCCTTATCAAATAGTTTCAAGTTTCCAATGCCTTTAACTGGTACTTTCTCACCATTTGCTATTATCACATTACCATTAGCAGGTTTAATATCACTAATTAGCCTAGAATCACTAATCATGTGATGGGATGCACCAGAATCAACTATGAGGGGTTTAATTTTGTTTGAGGCAAGAAACGCCTTACCGGTGGCCTCTTTGATGGCTTTGATGAGCGCATCAAGGTCGGACCGCCTTACCAGCTCGGACGATGCTGCAGCAAGAGCAGTTCCACTGGTCACTTGTTGAGGTTGCTCAGAGATTGATGACTCCCCCATGGCTACTGCTTGATGAGCTCTCGGTGGTCCTCCGCGGTTTGGTCGTCCACCTCGGATGGTACCCGGCGGTGGTGCTAGATGAGGGTGTAGAATCCAGCAGCGGCTCTTGAAGTGACCAAGCTTCTTACAATGCTCACAAAATGGCGGGTTGTTCTTGTCCTCCGGCTTGTAGTAGCCCTTGTTTGCTGATGCCGTCTCAGCTTTGTTAGCGGTCACAAGTTCTCCCTTGCCGCCAAACAATCCCATGGAGCCATGCTCCTTTTGAATTTGGTTACAGACATCATCAAGGCTAGGGAGCTTGTCCGACCGTAGAATATGCTTGATAAGGTCATTGTAGGAGGGGTTCAAGGTCAAGAGAAGGCCGAACACCTTATCTTGTTCACGCCTCTCATTCAGAATGGCCGGATCTATAGTCGCCGGCCGGAGCATCTCTAGTTCAGCCCAAAGGGACCTAAACTTCCCAAAGTGCTTGGTGAACTCCATGTCTTCTTGGTTGAGGTTGTTGATGGCCCTCTTAATCTCAAAAATTCGGTTTACATTTGTAACATTCCCAAAAACATTCTTGAGAGTGTCCCACAAGTCTTTTGCTGTCTCGCAATAAGAGTAAGCTTCAAGTATGGGTGCATCTAGGGAGTTTTGAATGATAGCTAGGACTCCCTGATCTTCTTGAAACCACTTGTTCTTCTCATCGACAAGATCCTTGCCGTCTTTGGTGGTCTCGCCACTAGGAGCTTCGCTCGTCTCAACATGGGACCAAAGTCCTCGGCCGCATAGGGCTGTCTTTGTGGTTCTAGCCCACAGTAAGTAATTCTCTCCCTTGAGAGTAACTGGAACAATGAGAGTTTTGGTAGTTTCCATGGAAAAAGATGAAGAGACCGTTGGTTAAAGCTATTGTCCAACGGTTAAAGAAAGAAGATTCAAGAACAAGAAATTTCAAGAACAAGAAAGAGAATGCGGAAGGGAGTGATGGAGATTTGAGGCAAGAACAGAATCAAATCTGCTCTGATACCATGTAAGTTTGAGAGTAGAGTAATCAAGAGATTATGGAAGAGAGTGAAATCGTGTAAAGAGTGAGGAGAGTGAACGATTGAGAGAGAGAGTGTTGGAGAAAGAGAATAAACTCTTTTCTTACTTCTATTAGTATGATACTTACAAACTATTTAAAGACATATACAAATAGGATATTCTCTTAGGATCCTATGCACACTAATATGAGGAGAAAGCGACATCTCCTTATTCTAACATGTGATCTCCTCTTCTCTCTTACAACTTGCTCCAACGGCTACAAAGGAAGGATCGAGATGAATGACGACCGTTGGAGGATCTCTTTGGTGGATTGGGCTCATGAAGACTTCTATTTGAGGATGGCCCGTTGGTTGGTCGTACGGACGTCCGTACGGTCGTACGGACAAGTGTGTGTGCCGGTTCATATGAATTTGGAGTGTTTTGACAACACTTAAACCCGTTTTATCCCAAACCAGACTTAAATCGAGAAAACAAGCTAAAACCGAGAGAAAACCTTGATTCGAAGCAGTAAACAGCTATGTTACTCTTTCTAGGGTCAAAATATGTAACAATCCAATGCATTTGACTAATTATAAGATATTGGGTTGAATATTGAGTGTTTAGATACCACTTTTACCCATTTTGTCCCGAAACAAGCTAAAACCGAGAAAACATTGATTCTAAGCAGTAAACAGCGTTGCTACTGTTTCTAGGGTCATAATGTTTGAAATTCCAATGCATATGACTAATTCTAAGAGGTCAGGGTGAATTTGGAGTGTTTAGACAACACTTAAACCCGTTTTATCCCAAAACAGGCTTAAATCGAGAAAACAGGCTAAAACCCAGAGAAAACATCGATTTGAAGCAGTAAAAAACTATGTTACTCTTTATAGGGTCAAAATATGTAACAATCCAATGTATTTGACTACTTATAAGAGTTCGGGTTGAATTTGGAGTGTTTAGACACCACTTTTACCCATTTTGTCCCGAAACAGGCTAAAATCGAGAAAACATTGATTCTAAGCGGTAAACAGGGTTGTTACTGTTTCCAGGGTCATAATGTGTGACATTCCATTGCATTTGACTAATTGTAAGATTTCGGGATGAATTTGGAGTGTTTCGACAACACTTAAACCCGTTTTATCCCAAACCAGACTTAAATCGAGAAAACAAGCTAAAACCGAGAGAAAACCTTGATTCGAAGCAGTAAACAGCTATGTTACTCTTTCTAGGGTCGAAATATGTAACAATCCAATGCATTTGACTAATTATAAGAGATTGGGTTGAATATTGAGTGTTTAGATACCACTTTTACCCATTTTGTCCCGAAACAAGCTAAAACCGAGAAAAGATTGATTCTAAGCAGTAAAAAGCGTTGCTACTGTTTCTAGGGTCAGAATGTTTGAAATTCCAATGTATATGACTAATTTTAAGAGGTCAGGGTGAATTTGGAGTGTTTAGACAACACTTAAACCCGTTTTATCCCAAAACAGGCTTAAATCGAGAAAACAGGCTAAAACCCAGAGAAAACATCGATTTGAAGCAGTAAAAAACTATGTTACTCTTTATAGGGTCAAAATATGTAACAATCCAATGTATTTGACTACTTATAAGAGTTCGGGTTGAATTTGGAGTGTTTAGACACCACTTTTACCCATTTTGTCCCGAAACAGGCTAAAACCGAGAAAACATTGATTCTAAGCGGTAAACAGGGTTGTTACTGTTTCTAGGGTCATAATGTGTGACATTCCATTGCATTTGACTAATTGTAAGATTTCGGGATGAATTTGGAGTGTTTCGACAACACTTAAACCCGTTTTATCCCAAACCAGACTTAAATCGAGAAAACAAGCTAAAACCGAGAGAAAACCTTGATTCGAAGCAGTAAACAGCTATGTTACTCTTTCTAGGGTCAAAATATGTAACAATCCAATGCATTTGACTAATTATAAGAGATTGGGTTGAATATTGAGTGTTTAGATACCACTTTTACCCATTTTGTCCCGAAACAAGCTAAAACCGAGAAAACATTGATTCTAAGTAGTAAACAGCTTTGCTACTGTTTCTAGGGTCAGAATGTTTGAAATTCCAATGCATATGACTAATTTTAAGAGGTCAGGATGAATTTGGAGTGTTTAGACAACACTTAAACCCGTTTTATCCCAAAACAGGCTTAAATCGAGAAAACAGGCTAAAACCCAGAGAAAACATCGATTTGAAGCAGTAAAAAACTATGTTACTCTTTATAGGGTCAAAATATGTAACAATCCAATGTATTTGACTACTTATAAGAGTTCGGGTTGAATTTGGAGTGTTTAGACACCACTTTTACCCATTTTGTCCCGAAACATGCTAAAACCGAGAAAACATTGATTCTAAGCGGTAAACAGGGTTGTTACTGTTTCTAGGGTCATAATGTGTGACATTCCATTGCATTTGACTAATTGTAAGATTTCGGGATGAATTTGGAGTGTTTCGACAACACTTAAACCCGTTTTATCCCAAACCAGACTTAAATCGAGAAAACAAGCTAAAACCGAGAGAAAACCTTGATTCGAAGCAGTAAACAGCTATGTTACTCTTTCTAGGGTCGAAATATGTAACAATCCAATGCATTTGACTAATTATAAGAGATTGGGTTGAATATTGAGTGTTTAGATACCACTTTTACCCATTTTGTCCCGAAACAAGCTAAAACCGAGAAAAGATTGATTCTAAGCAGTAAACAGCGTTGCTACTGTTTCTAGGGTCAGAATGTTTGAAATTCCAATGCATATGACTAATTTTAAGAGGTCAGGGTGAATTTGGAGTGTTTAGACAACACTTAAACCCGTTTTATCCCAAAACAGGCTTAAATCGAGAAAACAGGCTAAAACCCAGAGAAAACATTGATTTGAAGCAGTAAAAAACTATGTTACTCTTTATAGGGTCAAAATATGTAACAATCCAATGTATTTGAGTACTTATGAGAGTTCAGGTTGAATTTGGAGTGTGTAGACACCACTTTTACCCATTTTGTCCCGAAACAGGCTAAAACCGAGAAAACATTCATTTAAAGCAGTAAACAGCTTTGTTACAGTTTCTAGGGTCAGAATGTGTGACATTCCAATGCATTTGACTAATTGTAAGAGTTTGGGATGAATTTGGAGTGTTTAGACAACACTTAAACCCGTTTTATCCCAAAACAAGCTTAACCTAGGAAACATGCTAAAACTGAGAGAAAACATTGATTCCAAGCAGTAAACAGCTATGTTACTCTTTCTAGGGTCAAAATATGTAACAATCCAATGCATTTTACTAATTATAAGAGTTCGGGTTGAATTTTGAGTGTTTAGATACCACTTTTACCCATTTTGTCCCAAAACATGCTAAAACCGAGAAAACATTGATTCTAAGCAGTAAACAGGGTTGTTACTGTTTCTAGGGTCATAATGTGTGACATTCCATTGCATTTGACTAATTGTAAGAGTTTGGGATGAATTTGAAGTGTTTAGACAACACTTAAACCCGTTTTATCCCAAAACAGGGTTAAACCGAGAAAACAGGCTAAAACTGAGAGAAAACATTGATTCGAAGCAGTAAACAGCTATGTTACTCTTTCTAGGGTCAAAATATGTAACAATCTAATGCATTTGCCTAATTATAAGAGTTTCGGTTGAATATTGAGTGTTTAGATACCACTTTTACCCATTTTGTCCCGAAACAGGCTAAAACCGAGAAAACATTGATTCTAAGCGGTAAACAGGGTTGTTACTGTTTCTAGGGTCATAATGTGTGACATTCCATTGCATTTGACTAATTGTAAGATTTCGGGATGAATTTGGAGTGTTTCGACAACACTTAAACCCGTTTTATCCCAAACCAGACTTAAATCGAGAGAACAAGCTAAAACCGAGAGAAAACCTTGATTCGAAGCAGTAAACAGCTATGTTACTCTTTCTAGGGTCGAAATATGTAACAATCCAATGCATTTGACTAATTATAAGAGATTGGGTTGAATATTGAGTGTTTAGATACCACTTTTACCCATTTTGTCCCGAAACAAGCTAAAACCGAGAAAGCATTGATTCTAAGCAGTAAACAGCGTTGCTACTGTTTCTAGGGTCAGAATGTTTGAAATTCCAATGCATATGACTAATTTTAAGAGGTCAGGGTGAATTTGGAGTGTTTAGACAACACTTAAACCCGTTTTATCCCAAAACAGGCTTAAATCGAGAAAACAGGCTAAAACCCAGAGAAAACATCGATTTAAAACAGTAAACAGCTATGTTACTCTTTCTAGGGTCAAAATATGTAATAATCCAATGTATTTGACTAATTATAAGAGATTGGGTTGAATATTGAGTGTTTAGATACCACTTTTACCCATTTTGTCCCGAAACAAGCTAAAACCGAGAAAACATTGATTCTAAGCAGTAAACAGGGTTGTTACTGTTTCTAGGGTCAGAATGTTTGACATTCCAATGCATATGACTAATTGTAAGAGGTCAGGGTGAATTTGGAGTGTTTAGACAACACTTAAACCCGTTTTATCCCAAAACAGGCTTAAATCGAGAAAACAGGCTAAAACCCAGAGAAAACATCGATTTGAAGCAGTAAAAAACTATGTTACTCTTTATAGGGTCAAAATATGTAACAATCCAATGTATTTGACTACTTATAAGAGTTCGGGTTGAATTTGGAGTGTTTAGACACCACTTTTACCCATTTTGTCCCGAAACAGGCTAAAACCGAGAAAACATTGATTCTAAGCATTAAACAGGGTTGTTACTGTTTCTAGGGTCATAATGTGTGACATTCCATTGCATTTGACTAATTGTAAGATTTCGGGATGAATTTGGAGTGTTTCGACAACACTTAAACCCGTTTTAGCCCAAACCAGACTTAAATCGAGAAAACAAGCTAAAACCGAGAGAAAACCTTGATTCGAAGCAGTAAACAGCTATGTTACTCTTTCTAGGGTCAAAATATGTAACAATCCAATGCATTTGACTAATTATAAGAGATTGGGTTGAATATTGAGTGTTTAGATACCACTTTTACCCATTTTGTCCCGAAACAAGCTAAAACCGAGAAAGCATTGATTCTAAGCAGTAAACAGCGTTGCTACTGTTTCTAGGGTCAGAATGTTTGAAATTCCAATGCATATGACTAATTTTAAGAGGTCAGGGTGAATTTGGAGTGTTTAGACAACACTTAAACCCGTTTTATCCCAAAACAGGCTTAAATCGAGAAAACAGGCTAAAACCCAGAGAAAATATTGATTTGAAGCAGTAAAAAACTATGTTACTCTTTATAGGGTCAAAATATGTAACAATCCAATGTATTTGAGTACTTATGAGAGTTCCGGTTGAATTTGGAGTGTGTAGACACCACTTTTACCCATTTTGTCCCGAAACAGGCTAAAACCGAGAAAACATTGATTCTAAGCGGTAAACAGGGTTGTTACTGTTTCTAGGGTCATAATGTGTGACATTCCATTGCATTTGACTAATTGTAAGATTTCGGGATGAATTTGGAGTGTTTCGACAACACTTAAACCCGTTTTATCCCAAACCAGACTTAAATCGAGAGAACAAGCTAAAACCGAGAGAAAACCTTGATTCGAAGCAGTAAACAGCTATGTTACTCTTTCTAGGGTCGAAATATGTAACAATCCAATGCATTTGACTAATTATAAGAGATTGGGTTGAATATTGAGTGTTTAGATACCACTTTTACCCATTTTGTCCCGAAACAAGCTAAAACCGAGAAAGCATTGATTCTAAGCAGTAAACAGCGTTGCTACTGTTTCTAGGGTCAGAATGTTTGAAATTCCAATGCATATGACTAATTTTAAGAGGTCAGGGTGAATTTGGAGTGTTTAGACAACACTTAAAGCCGTTTTATCCCAAAACAGGCTTAAATCGAGAAAACAGGCTAAAACCCAGAGAAAACATCGATTTAAAACAGTAAACAGCTATGTTACTCTTTCTAGGGTCAAAATATGTAATAATCCAATGTATTTGACTAATTATAAGAGATTGGGTTGAATATTGAGTGTTTAGATACCACTTTTACCCATTTTGTCCCGAAACAAGCTAAAACCGAGAAAACATTGATTCTAAGCAGTAAACAGGGTTGTTACTGTTTCTAGGGTCAGAATGTTTGACATTCCAATGCATATGACTAATTGTAAGAGGTCAGGGTGAATTTGGAGTGTTTAGACAACACTTAAACCCGTTTTATCCCAAAACAGGCTTAAATCGAGAAAACAGGCTAAAACCCAGAGAAAACATCGATTTGAAGCAGTAAAAAACTATGTTACTCTTTATAGGGTCAAAATATGTAACAATCCAATGTATTTGACTACTTATAAGAGTTCGGGTTGAATTTGGAGTGTTTAGACACCACTTTTACCCATTTTGTCCCGAAACAGGCTAAAACCGAGAAAACATTGATTCTAAGCATTAAACAGGGTTGTTACTGTTTCTAGGGTCATAATGTGTGACATTCCATTGCATTTGACTAATTGTAAGATTTCGGGATGAATTTGGAGTGTTTCGACAACACTTAAACCCGTTTTAGCCCAAACCAGACTTAAATCGAGAAAACAAGCTAAAACCGAGAGAAAACCTTGATTCGAAGCAGTAAACAGCTATGTTACTCTTTCTAGGGTCAAAATATGTAACAATCCAATGCATTTGACTAATTATAAGAGATTGGGTTGAATATTGAGTGTTTAGATACCACTTTTACCCATTTTGTCCCGAAACAAGCTAAAACCGAGAAAGCATTGATTCTAAGCAGTAAACAGCGTTGCTACTGTTTCTAGGGTCAGAATGTTTGAAATTCCAATGCATATGACTAATTTTAAGAGGTCAGGGTGAATTTGGAGTGTTTAGACAACACTTAAACCCGTTTTATCCCAAAACAGGCTTAAATCGAGAAAACAGGCTAAAACCCAGAGAAAATATTGATTTGAAGCAGTAAAAAACTATGTTACTCTTTATAGGGTCAAAATATGTAACAATCCAATGTATTTGAGTACTTATGAGAGTTCCGGTTGAATTTGGAGTGTGTAGACACCACTTTTACCCATTTTGTCCCGAAACAGGCTAAAACCGAGAAAACATTGATTCTAAGCGGTAAACAGGGTTGTTACTGTTTCTAGGGTCATAATGTGTGACATTCCATTGCATTTGACTAATTGTAAGATTTCGGGATGAATTTGGAGTGTTTTGACAACACTTAAACCCGTTTTATCCCAAACCAGACTTAAATCGAGAAAACAAGCTAAAACCGAGAGAAAACCTTGATTCGAAGCAGTAAACAGCTATGTTACTCTTTCTAGGGTCAAAATATGTAACAATCCAATGCATTTGACTAATTATAAGATATTGGGTTGAATATTGAGTGTTTAGATACCACTTTTACCCATTTTGTCCCGAAACAAGCTAAAACCGAGAAAACATTGATTCTAAGCAGTAAACAGCGTTGCTACTGTTTCTAGGGTCATAATGTTTGAAATTCCAATGCATATGACTAATTCTAAGAGGTCAGGGTGAATTTGGAGTGTTTAGACAACACTTAAACCCGTTTTATCCCAAAACAGGCTTAAATCGAGAAAACAGGCTAAAACCCAGAGAAAACATCGATTTGAAGCAGTAAAAAACTATGTTACTCTTTATAGGGTCAAAATATGTAACAATCCAATGTATTTGACTACTTATAAGAGTTCGGGTTGAATTTGGAGTGTTTAGACACCACTTTTACCCATTTTGTCCCGAAACAGGCTAAAACCGAGAAAACATTGATTCTAAGCGGTAAACAGGGTTGTTACTGTTTCCAGGGTCATAATGTGTGACATTCCATTGCATTTGACTAATTGTAAGATTTCGGGATGAATTTGGAGTGTTTCGACAACACTTAAACCCGTTTTATCCCAAACCAGACTTAAATCGAGAAAACAAGCTAAAACCGAGAGAAAACCTTGATTCGAAGCAGTAAACAGCTATGTTACTCTTTCTAGGGTCAAAATATGTAACAATCCAATGCATTTGACTAATTATAAGAGATTGGGTTGAATATTGAGTGTTTAGATACCACTTTTACCCATTTTGTCCCGAAACAAGCTAAAACCGAGAAAAGATTGATTCTAAGCAGTAAACAGCGTTGCTACTGTTTCTAGGGTCAGAATGTTTGAAATTCCAATGCATATGACTAATTTTAAGAGGTTAGGGTGAATTTGGAGTGTTTAGACAACACTTAAACCCGTTTTATCCCAAAACAGGCTTAAATCGAGAAAACAGGCTAAAACCCAGAGAAAATATTGATTTGAAGCAGTAAAAAACTATGTTACTCTTTATAGGGTCAAAATATGTAACAATCCAATGTATTTGAGTACTTATGAGAGTTCCGGTTGAATGTGGAGTGTGTAGACACCACTTTTACCCATTTTGTCCCGAAACAGGCTAAAACCGAGAAAACATTCATTTAAAACAGTAAACAGCTTTGTTACAGTTTCTAGGGTCAGAATGTGTGACATTCCAATGCATTTGACTAATTGTAAGAGTTTGGGATGAATTTGGAGTGTTTAGACAACACTTAAACCCGTTTTATCCCAAAACAAGCTTAACCTAGGAAACATGCTAAAACTGAGAGAAAACATTGATTCGAAGCAGTAAACAGCTATGTTAGTCTTTCTAGGGTCAAAATATGGAACTATCCAATGCATTTGACTAATTATAAGAGATTGGGTTGAATATTGAGTGTTTAGATACCACTTTTACCCATTTTGTCCCGAAACAAGCTAAAACCGAGAAAGCATTGATTCTAAGCAGTAAACAGCGTTGCTACTGTTTCTAGGGTCAGAATGTTTGAAATTCCAATGCATATGACTAATTTTAAGAGGTCAGGGTGAATTTGGAGTGTTTAGACAACACTTAAACCCGTTTTATCCCAAAACAGGCTTAAATCGAGAAAACAGGCTAAAACCCAGAGAAAACATTGATTTAAAGCAGTAAAAAACTATGTTACTCTTTATAGGGTCAAAATATGTAACAATCCTATGTATTTGACTACTTATAAGAGTTCGGGTTGAATTTGGAGTGTTTAGACACCACTTTTACCCATTTTGTCCCGAAACAGGCTAAAACCGAGAAAACATTGATTCTAAGCGGTAAACAGGGTTGTTACTGTTTCTAGGGTCATAATGTGTGACATTCCATTGCATTTGACTAATTGTAAGATTTCGGGATGAATTTGGAGTGTTTCGACAACACTTAAACCCGTTTTATCCCAAACCAGACTTAAATCGAGAAAACAAGCTAAAACCGAGAGAAAACCTTGATTCGAAGCAGTAAACAGCTATGTTACTCTTTCTAGGGTCAAAATATGTAACAATCCAATGCATTTGACTAATTATAAGAGATTGGGTTGAATATTGAGTGTTTAGATACCACTTTTACCCATTTTGTCCCGAAACAAGCTAAAACCGAGAAAAGATTGATTCTAAGCAGTAAACAGCGTTGCTACTGTTTCTAGGGTCAGAATGTTTGAAATTCCAATGCATATGACTAATTTTAAGAGGTTAGGGTGAATTTGGAGTGTTTAGACAACACTTAAACCCGTTTTATCCCAAAACAGGCTTAAATCGAGAAAACAGGCTAAAACCCAGAGAAAATATTGATTTGAAGCAGTAAAAAACTATGTTACTATTTATAGGGTCAAAATATGTAACAATCCAATGTATTTGAGTACTTATGAGAGTTCCGGTTGAATTTGGAGTGTGTAGACACCACTTTTACCCATTTTGTCCCGAAACAGGCTAAAACCGAGAAAACATTCATTTAAAACAGTAAACAGCTTTGTTACAGTTTCTAGGGTCAGAATGTGTGACATTCCAATGCATTTGACTAATTGTAAGAGTTTGGGATGAATTTGGAGTGTTTAGACAACACTTAAACCCGTTTTATCCCAAAACAAGCTTAACCTAGGAAACATGCTAAAACTGAGAGAAAACATTGATTCGAAGCAGTAAACAGCTATGTTAGTCTTTCTAGGGTCAAAATATGGAACTATCCAATGCATTTGACTAATTATAAGAGATTGGGTTGAATATTGAGTGTTTAGATACCACTTTTACCCATTTTGTCCCGAAACAAGCTAAAACCGAGAAAGCATTGATTCTAAGCAGTAAACAGCGTTGCTACTGTTTCTAGGGTCAGAATGTTTGAAATTCCAATGCATATGACTAATTTTAAGAGGTCAGGGTGAATTTGGAGTGTTTAGACAACACTTAAACCCGTTTTATCCCAAAACAGGCTTAAATCGAGAAAACAGGCTAAAACCCAGAGAAAACATCGATTTAAAGCAGTAAACAGCTATGTTACTCTTTCTAGGGTCAAAATATGTAATAATCCAATGTATTTGACTAATTATAAGAGATTGGGTTGAATATTGAGTGTTTAGATACCACTTTTACCCATTTTGTCCCGAAACAAGCTAAAACCGAGAAAACATTGATTCTAAGCAGTAAACAGGGTTGTTACTGTTTCTAGGGTCAGAATGTTTGAAATTCCAATGCATATGACTAATTGTAAGAGGTCAGGGTGAATTTGGAGTGTTTAGACAACACTTAAACCCGTTTTATCCCAAAACAGGCTTAAATCGAGAAAACAGGCTAAAACCCAGAGAAAACATCGATTTGAAGCAGTAAAAAACTATGTTACTCTTTATAGGGTCAAAATATGTAACAATCCAATGTATTTGACTACTTATAAGAGTTCGGGTTGAATTTGGAGTGTTTAGACACCACTTTTACCCATTTTGTCCCGAAACAGGCTAAAACCGAGAAAACATTGATTCTAAGCGGTAAACAGCGTTGCTACTGTTTCTAGGGTCAGAATGTTTGAAATTCCAATGCATATGACTAATTTTAAGAGGTTAGGGTGAATTTGGAGTGTTTAGACAACACTTAAACCCGTTTTATCCCAAAACAGGCTTAAATCGAGAAAACAGGCTAAAACCCAGAGAAAACATTGATTTGAAGCAGTAAAAAACTATGTTACTCTTTATAGGGTCAAAATATGTAACAATCCAATGTATTTGAGTACTTATGAGAGTTCCGGTTGAATTTGGAGTGTGTAGACACCACTTTTACCCATTTTGTCCCGAAACAGGCTAAAACCGAGAAAACATTCATTTAAAACAGTAAACGGCTTTGTTACAGTTTCTAGGGTCAGAATGTGTGACATTCCAATGCATTTGACTAATTGTAAGAGTTTGGGATGAATTTGGAGTGTTTAGACAACACTTAAACCCGTTTTATCCCAAAACAAGCTTAACCTAGGAAACATGCTAAAACTGAGAGAAAACATTGATTCGAAGCAGTAAACAGCTATGTTAGTCTTTCTAGGGTCAAAATATGGAACTATCCAATGCATTTGACTAATTATCAGAGTTCGGTTGAATTTGGACTGTTTAGATACCACTTTTACCCATTTTGTCCCGAAACCGGCTAAAACCGAGAAAACATTGATTCTAAGCAGTAAACAGCGTTGCTACTGTTTGTAGGGTCAGAATGTTTGACATTCCAATGCATATGACTAACTGTAAGAGTTTGGGATGAATTTGGAGTGTTTAGACAACACTTAAACCCGTTTTATCCCAAAACAGGCTTAAACCGAGAAAACAGGCTAAAACTGAGAGAAAACATTGATTCCAAGCAGTAAACAGCTATGTTACTCTTTCTAGGGTCAAAATATGTAAAAATCCAATGCATTTTTACTAATTATAAGATTTCAGGTTGAATTTTGAGTGTTTAGATACCACTTTTACCCATTTTGTCCCGAAACAGGCTAAAACCGAGAAAACATTGATTCTAAGCAGTAAACAGGGTTGTTACTGTTTCTAGGGTCATAATGTGTGACATTCCATTGCATTTGACTAATTGTAAGATTTCGGGATGAATTTGGAGTGTTTCGACAACACTTAAACCCGTTTTAGCCCAAACCAGACTTAAATCGAGAAAACAAGCTAAAACCGAGAGAAAACCTTGATTCGAAGCAGTAAACAGCTATGTTACTCTTTCTAGGGTCAAAATATGTAACAATCCAATGCATTTGACTAATTATAAGAGATTGGGTTGAATATTGAGTGTTTAGATACCACTTTTACCCATTTTGTCCCGAAACAAGCTAAAACCGAGAAAGCATTGATTCTAAGCAGTAAACAGCGTTGCTACTGTTTCTAGGGTCAGAATGTTTGAAATTCCAATGCATATGACTAATTTTAAGAGGTCAGGGTGAATTTGGAGTGTTTAGACAACACTTAAACCCGTTTTATCCCAAAACAGGCTTAAATCGAGAAAACAGGCTAAAACCCAGAGAAAACATCGATTTAAAGCAGTAAAAAACTATGTTACTCTTTATAGGGTCAAAATATGTAACAATCCTATGTATTTGACTACTTATAAGAGTTCGGGTTGAATTTGGAGTGTTTAGACACCACTTTTACCCATTTAGTCCCGGAACAGGCTAAAACTGAGAAAACATTGATTCTAAGCGGTAAACAGGGTTGTTACTGTTTCTAGGGTCATAATGTGTGACATTCCATTGCATTTGACTAATTGTAAGATTTCGGGATGAATTTGGAGTGTTTCGACAACACTTAAACCCGTTTTATCCCAAACCAGACTTAAATCGAGAAAACAAGCTAAAACCGAGAGAAAACCTTGATTCGAAGCAGTAAACAGCTATGTTACTCTTTCTAGGGTCAAAATATGTAACAATCCAATGCATTTGACTAATTATAAGAGATTGGGTTGAATATTGAGTGTTTAGATACCACTTTTACCCATTTTGTCCCGAAACAAGCTAAAACCGAGAAAAGATTGATTCTAAGCAGTAAACAGCGTTGCTACTGTTTCTAGGGTCAGAATGTTTGAAATTCCAATGCATATGACTAATTTTAAGAGGTTAGGGTGAATTTGGAGTGTTTAGACAACACTTAAACCCGTTTTATCCCAAAACAGGCTTAAATCGAGAAAACAGGCTAAAACCCAGAGAAAACATTGATTTGAAGCAGTAAAAAACTATGTTACTCTTTATAGGGTCAAAATATGTAACAATCCAATGTATTTGAGTACTTATGAGAGTTCCGGTTGAATTTGGAGTGTGTAGACACCACTTTTACCCATTTTGTCCCGAAACAGGCTAAAACCGAGAAAACATTCATTTAAAACAGTAAACGGCTTTGTTACAGTTTCTAGGGTCAGAATGTGTGACATTCCAATGCATTTGACTAATTGTAAGAGTTTGGGATGAATTTGGAGTGTTTAGACAACACTTAAACCCGTTTTATCCCAAAACAAGCTTAACCTAGGAAACATGCTAAAACTGAGAGAAAACATTGATTCGAAGCAGTAAACAGCTATGTTAGTCTTTCTAGGGTCAAAATATGGAACTATCCAATGCATTTGACTAATTATAAGAGTTCGGTTGAATTTGGACTGTTTAGATACCACTTTTACCCATTTTGTCCCGAAACCGGCTAAAACCGAGAAAACATTGATTCTAAGCAGTAAACAGCGTTGCTACTGTTTGTAGGGTCAGAATGTTTGACATTCCAATGCATATGACTAACTGTAAGAGTTTGGGATGAATTTGGAGTGTTTAGACAACACTTAAACCCGTTTTATCCCAAAACAGGCTTAAACCGAGAAAACAGGCTAAAACTGAGAGAAAACATTGATTCGAAGCAGTAAACAGCTATGTTACTCTTTTTAGGGTCAAAATATGGAACAATCCAATGCATTTGACTAATTATAAAAGTTTGGTTGAATTTGGACTGTTTAGATACCAGTTTTACCCATTTTGTCCCGCAACCGGCTAAAACCGAGAAAACATTGATTCTAAGCAGTAAACAGCGTTGCTACTGTTTCTAGGGTCAGAATGTTTGACATTCCAATGCATATGACTAATTGTAAGAGTTTGGGATGAATATGGAGTGTTTAGACAACACTTAAACCCGTTTTATCCCAAACCAGGCTTAAATCGAGAAAACAGGCTAAAACTGAGAGAAAACATTGATTTGAAGAAGTTAACAACTATGTTACTCTTTCTAGGGTCAAAATATGTAACAATCCAATGTATTTGACTAATTATAAGAGTTTGGTTGAATTTGGACTATTTAGATACCACTTTTACCCATTTTGTCCCGAAACCGGCTAAAACCGAGAAAACATTGATTCTAAGCAGTAAACAGCGTTTCTACTGTTTCTAGGGTCAAAATGTTTGACATTCCAATGCATATGACTAATTGTAAGAGTTTGGGATGAATTTGGAGTGTTTTGACAACACTTAAACCCGTTTTATCCCAAAACAGGCTTAAACCAAGAAAACAGGCTAAAACTGAGAGAAAACATTGATTCCAAGCAGTAAACAGCTATGTTACTCTTTCTAGAGTCAAAATATGTAACAACCCAATGCATTTGACTAATTATAAGAGTTCGGATTGAATTAGAAGTGTTTAGACAACAATTTTACCCATTTTGTCCTAAAACAAGCTAAGACCGAGAAAACATTGATTCGAAGCTGTAAACAGCATTGTTACTGTTTCTAGGGTCAGAATGTGTGAAATTACAATGCATTTGACTAATTATAAGAGTTTGGGATGAATTTGGATTGTTTAGACAACACTTAAACCCGTTTTATCTCAAAACAGGCTTAAACCGAGAAAACAGGCTAAAACCGAGATAAAACATTGATTTGAAGCAGTAAACAGCTACGTTATTCTTTCTAGGGTCAAAATATGTAAAAATCCAATGTATTTGACTAATTATAAGAGTTCAGGTTGAATTTGGAGTGTCTAGACACCACTTTTACCCATTTTGTCCTAAAACAAGCTAAAACCGAGAAAACATTGATTCGAAGCTGTAAACAGCTATGCTACTGTTTCTAGGGTCGAAATAAGTAACAATACAACGCATTTGACTAACTACAAGAGTTCGGGTTGAATTTGGATTGTTTAGCCACCACTTATACCCATTTTGTCCCCAAAAAGGCTAAAACCAAGAAAACGTTGATTCTAAGCAGTGAACAGCGTTGTTACAGTTTGTAGGGTCAGAATGTGTGACATGTCAATGCATTTGACTAATTGTAAGAGTTTGTGATGAATTTGGATTGTTTAGTTACACATAAACCCGTTGTATCCCAGAACTGGCTTAAACCGAGAAAACAGGCTAAAACTGAGAGAAAACATTGATTCGAAGCAGTAAACAGCTATGTTACTCTTTCTAGGGTCAAAATATGGAACAATCCAATGCATTTGACTAATTATAAGAGTTCGGTTGAATTTGGACTGTTTAGATACCACTTTTACCCATTTTGTCCCGAAACCGGCTAAAACCAAGAAAACATTGATTCTAAGCAGTAACCAGCGTTGCTACTGTTTCTAGGGTCAGAATGTTTGACATTCCAATGCATATGACTAATTGTAAGAGTTCAGGATGAATTTGGAGTGTTTAGACAACACTTAAACCCGTTTTATCCCAAAAGAGGCTTAAATCGAGAAAACAGGCTAAAACTGAGAGAAAACATTGATTTGAAGAAGTAAACAACTATGTTACTCTTTCTAGGGTCAAAATATGTAACAATCCAATGTATTTGACTACTTATAAGAGTTCGGGTTGAATTTGGAGTGTTTAGACACCACTTTTACCCATTTTGTCCCGAAACAGGCTAAAACCAAGAAAACATTCATTTGAAGCAGTAAACAGCTATGTTACTGTTTCTAGGATCAGAATGTTTGACATTCCAATACATTTGACTAATTGTAAGAGTTCGGGATGAATTTGGAGTGTTTAGACAACACTTAAACCTGTTTTATCACAAAACAGGCTTAAACCAAGAAAACAGGCTAAAACTGAGAGAAAACATTGATTCCAAGCAGTAAACAACTATGTTACTCTTTCTAGGGTCAAAATATGCAACAAACCAATGCATTTGACTAATTATAAGAGTTCGGATTGAATTAGAAGTGTTTAGACAACAATTTTACCCATTTTGTCCTAAAACAAGCTAAAACCGAGAAAACATTGATTTGAAGCTGTAAACAACATTGTTACTGTTTCTAGGGTCATAATGTGTGACATTCCATTGAATTTGACTAATTGTAAGATTTTGGGATGAATTTGGAGTGTTTAGACAACACTTAAACCCGTTTTATCCCAAAACAGACTTAAATCGAGAAAACAAGCTAAAACCGAGAGAAAACATTGATTCCAAGCAGAAACAGCTATGTTACTCTTTCAAGGGTCAAAATATGTAACAATCCAATGCATTTTACTACTTATAAGAGTTCAGGTTGAATTTGGAGTGTTTAGACACCACTTTTACCCATTTTGTCCCGAAATAGGCTAAAACCGAGAAAAGATTCATTTAAAGCAGTAAACAGCTTTGTTACAGTTTCTAGGGTCAGAATGTGTGACAATCCAATGCATTTGACTAATTGTAAGAGTTTGGGATGAATTTGGAGTGTTTAGACAAGAGTTAAACCTGTTTTATCCCAAAACAAGCTTAAACCGAGAAAATAGGCTAAAACTGAGAGAAAAATTTGATTCCAAGCAGTAAACAGCTATGTTACTCTTTCTAGGGTCAAAATATGTAATAATCCAATGCATTTTACTAATTATAAGAGTTTGGGTTGAATTTTGAGTGTTTAGATACCACTTTTACCCATTTTGTCCCGAAACATGCTAAAACCGAGAAAACATTGATTCTAAGCAGTAAACAGGGTTGTTACTGTTTCTAGGGTAATAATGTGTGACATTCCATTGCATTTGACTAATTGTAAGAGTTTGGGATGAATTTGGAGTGTTTAGACAACACTTAAACCCGTTTTATCCCAAAACAAGCTTAAATCGAGAAAACAGGCTAAAACCCAGAGAAAACATCGATTTGAAGCAGTAAAAAACTATGTTACTCTTTATAGGGTCAAAATATGTAACAATCCAATGTATTTGACTACTTATAAGAGTTCGGGTTGAATTTGGAGTGTTTAGACACCACTTTTACCCATTTTGTCCCGAAACAGGCTAAAACCGAGAAAACATTGATTCTAAGCGGTAAACAGGGTTGTTATTGTTTCCAGGGTCATAATGTGTGACATTCCATTGCATTTGACTAATTGTAAGATTTCGGGATGAATTTGGAGTGTTTCGACAACACTTAAACCTGTTTTATCCCAAACCAGACTTAAATCGAGAAAACAAGCTAAAACCGAGAGAAAACCTTGATTCGAAGCAGTAAACAGCTATGTTACTCTTTCTAGGGTCAAAATATGTAACAATCCAATGCATTTGACTAATTATAAGAGATTGGGTTGAATATTGAGTGTTTAGATACCACTTTTACCCATTTTGTCCCGAAACAAGCTAAAACCGAGAAAGCATTGATTCTAAGCAGTAAACAGCGTTGCTACTGTTTCTAGGGTCAGAATGTTTGAAAATCCAATGCATATGACTAATTTTAAGAGGTCAGGGTGAATTTGGAGTGTTTAGACAACACTTAAACCCGTTTTATCCCAAAACAGGCTTAAATCGAGAAAACAGGCTAAAACCCAGAGAAAACATCGATTTGAAGCAGTAAAAAACTATGTTACTCTTTATAGGGTCAAAATATGTAACAATCCAATGTATTTGACTACTTATAAGAGTTCGGGTTGAATTTGGAGTGTTTAGACACCACTTTTACCCATTTTGTCCCGAAACAGGCTAAAACCGAGAAAACATTGATTCTAAGCGGTAAACAGGGTTGTTACTGTTTCTAGGGTCATAATGTGTGACATTCCATTGCATTTGACTAATTGTAAGATTTCGGGATGAATTTGGAGTGTTTCGACAACACTTAAACCTATTTTATCCCAAACCAGACTTAAATCGAGAAAACAAGCTAAAACCGAGAGAAAACCTTGATTCGAAGCAGTAAACAGCTATGTTACTCTTTCTAGGGTCAAAATATGTAACAATCCAATGCATTTGACTAATTATAAGAGATTGGGTTGAATATTGAGTGTTTAGATACCACTTTTACCCATTTTGTCCCGAAACAAGCTAAAACCGAGAAAGCATTGATTCTAAGCAGTAAACAGCGTTGCTACTGTTTCTAAGGTCAGAATGTTTGAAATTCCAATGCATATGACTAATTTTAAGAGGTCAGGGTGAATTTGGAGTGTTTAGACAACACTTAAACCCGTTTTATCCCAAAACAGGCTTAAATCGAGAAAACAGGCTAAAACCCAGAGAAAACATCGATTTGAAGCAGTAAAAAACTATGTTACTCTTTATAGGGTCAAAATATGTAACAATCCAATGTATTTGACTACTTATAAGAGTTCGGGTTGAATTTGGAGTGTTTAGACACCACTTTTACCCATTTTGTCCCGAAACAGGCTAAAACCGAGAAAACATTGATTCTAAGCGGTAAACAGGGTTGTTACTGTTTCTAGGGTCATAATGTGTGACATTCCCTTGCATTTGACTAATTGTAAGATTTCGGGATGAATTTGGAGTGTTTCGACAACACTTAAACCCGTTTTAGCCCAAACCAGACTTAAATCGAGAAAACAAGCTAAAACCGAGAGAAAACCTTGATTCGAAGCAGTAAACAGCTATGTTACTCTTTCTAGGGTCAAAATATGTAACAATCCAATGCATTTGACTAATTATAAGAGATTGGGTTGAATATTGAGTGTTTAGATACCACTTTTACCCATTTTGTCCCGAAACAAGCTAAAACCGAGAAAAGATTGATTCTAAGCAGTAAACAGCGTTGCTACTGTTTCTAGGGTCAGAATGTTTGAAATTCCAATGCATATGACTAATTTTAAGAGGTCAGGGTGAATTTGGAGTGTTTAGACAACACTTAAACCCGTTTTATCCCAAAACAGGCTTAAATCGAGAAAACAGGCTAAAACCCAGAGAAAACATTGATTTGAAGCAGTAAAAAACTATGTTACTCTTTATAGGGTCAAAATATGTAACAATCCAATGTATTTGAGTACTTATGAGAGTTCAGGTTGAATTTGGAGTGTGTAGACACCACTTTTACCCATTTTGTCCCGAAACAGGCTAAAACCGAGGAAACATTCATTTAAAACAGTAAACAGCTTTGTTACAGTTTCTAGGGTCAGAATGTGTGACATTCCAATGCATTTGACTAATTGTAAGAGTTTGGGATGAATTTGGAGTGTTTAGACAACACTTAAACCCGTTTTATCCCAAAACAAGCTTAACCTAGGAAACATGCTAAAACTGAGAGAAAACATTGATTCGAAGCAGTAAACAGCTATGTTAGTCTTTCTAGGGTCAAAATATGGAACTATCCAATGCATTTGACTAATTATAAGAGTTCGGTTGAATTTGGACTGTTTAGATACCACTTTTACCCATTTTGTCCCGAAACCGGCTAAAACCGAGAAAACATTGATTCTAAGCAGTAAACAGCGTTGCTACTGTTTCTAGGGTCAGAATGTTTGACATTCCAATGCATATGACTAATTGTAAGAGTTTGGGATGAATTTGGAGTGTTTAGACAACACTTAAACCCGTTTTATCCCAAAACAGGCTTAAACCGAGAAAACAGGCTAAAACTGAGAGAAAACATTGATTCGAAGCAGTAAACAGCTATGTTACTCTTTCTAGGGTCAAAATATGGAACAATCCAATGCATTTGACTAATTATAAAAGTTTGGTTGAATTTGGAGTGTTTAGACACCACTTTTACCCATTTTGTCCCGAAACCGGCTAAAACCGAGAAAACATTGATTCTAAGCAGTAAACAGCGTTGCTACTGTTTCTAGGGTCAAAATGTTTGACATTCCAATGCATATGACTAATTGTAAGAGTTTGGGATGAATTTGGAGTGTTTAGACAACACTTAAACCCGTTTTATCCCAAACAGGCTTAAACCAAGAAAACAGGCTAAAACTGAGAGAAAACATTGATTCCAAGCAGTAAACAGCTATGTTAGTCTTTCTAGGGTCAAAATATGTAACAACCCAATGCATTTGACTAATTATAAGAGTTCGGATTGAATTAGAAGTGTTTAGACAACAATTTTACCCATTTTGTCCTAAAACAAGCTAAGACCGAGAAAACATTGATTCGAAGCTGTAAACAGCATTGTTACTGTTTCTAGGGTCAGAATGTGTGAAATTACAATGCATTTGACTAATTATAAGAGTTTGGGATGAATTTGGATTGTTTAGACAACACTTAAACCCGTTTTATCTCAAAACAGGCTTAAACCGAGAAAACAGGCTAAAACCGAGAGTAAACATTGATTCGAAGCAGTAAACAGCTACATTACTCTTTCTAGGGTCAAAATATGTAAAAATCCAATGTATTTGACTAATTATAAGAGTTCAGGTTGAATTTGGAGTGTCTAGACACCACTTTTACCCATTTTGTCCTAAAACAAGCTAAAACCGAGAAAACATTGATTCGAAGCTGTAAACAGCTATGCTACTGTTTCTAGGGTCGAAATAAGTAACAATACAACGCATTTGACTAACTACAAGAGTTCGGGTTGAATTTGGATTGTTTAGCCACCACTTATACCCATTTTGTCCCCAAAAAGGCTAAAACCAAGAAAACGTTGATTCTAAGCAGTGAACAGCGTTGTTACAGTTTGTAGGGTCAGAATGTGTGACATGCCAATGCATTTGACTAATTGTAAGAGTTTGTGATGAATTTGGATTGTTTAGTTACACATAAACCCGTTGTATCCCAGAACTGGCTTAAACCGAGAAAACAAGCTAAAACTGAGAGAAAACATTGATTCGAAGCAGTAAACAGCTATGTTACTCTTTCTAGGGTCAAAATATGGAACAATCCAATGCATTCGACTAATTATAAGAGTTCGGTTGAATTTGGACTGTTTAGATACCACTTTTACCCATTTTGTCCCGAAACCGGCTAAAACCAAGAAAACATTGATTCTAAGCAGTAACCAGCGTTGTTACAGTTTCTAGGGTCAGAATGTGTGACATTCCAATGCATTTGACTAATTGTAAGACTTTGGGATGAATTTGGAGTGTTTAGACAACACTTAAACCCGTTTTATCCCAAAACAAGCTTAAACCTAGGAAACAGGCTAAAACTGAGAGAAAACATTGATTCGAAGCAGTAAACAGCTATGTTACTCTTTCTAGGGCCAAAATATGTAACAACCCAATGCATTTGACTAATTATAAGAGTTCGGATTGAATTAGAAGTGTTTAGACAACAATTTTACCCATTTTATCCTAAAACAAGCTAAAACCGAAAAAACATTGATTCGAAGCTGTAAACAGCATTGTTACTGTTTCTAGGGTCAGAATGTGTGACATTCCAATGCATTTGACTAATTATAAGAGTTTGGGATGAATTTGGATTGTTTAGACAACACTTAAACCCGTTTTATCTCAAAACAGGCTTAAACCGAGAAAACAGGCTAACACCGAGAGAAAACATTGATTCGAAGCAGTAAACAGCTACGTTACTCTTTCTAGGGTCAAAATATGTAAAAATCCAATGTATTTGACTAATTATAAGAGTTCAGGTTGAATTTGGAGTTTCTAGACACCACTTTTACCCATTTTGTCCTAAAACAAGCTAAAACCGAGAAAACATTGATTCGAAGCTGTAAACAACATTGTTACTGTTTCTAGGGTCATAATGTGTGACATTCCATTGCATTTGACTAATTGTAAGATTTTGGGATGAATTTGGAGTGTTTAGACAACACTTAAACCCGTTTTATCCCAAAACAGACTTAAATCGAGAAAACAAGCTAAAACCGAGAGAAAACATTGATTCCAAGCAGAAACAGCTATGTTACTCTTTCAAGGGTCAAAATATGTAACAATCCAATGCATTTTACTACTTATAAGAGTTCAGGTTGAATTTGGAGTGTTTAGACACCACTTTTACCCATTTTGTCCCGAAACAGGCTAAAACCGAGAAAAGATTCATTTAAAGCAGTAAACAGCTTTGTTACAGTTTCTAGGGTCAGAATGTGTGACAATCCAATGCATTTGACAAATTGTAAGAGTTTGGGATGAATTTGGAGTGTTTAGACAACAGTTAAACCTGTTTTATCCCAAAACATTGATTCGAAGCAGTAAACAGCTATGTTACTCTTTCTAGGGTCAAAATATGGAACTATCCAATGCATTTGAATAATTATAAGAGTTCGGTTGAATTTGGACTGTTTAGATACCACTTTTACCCATTTTGTCCCGAAACCGGCTAAAACCGAGAAAACATTGATTCTAAGCAGTAAACAGCGTTGCTACTGTTTCTAGGGTCAGCATGTTTGACATTCCAATGCATATGACTAATTGTAAGAGTTTGGGATGAATTTGGAGTGTTTAGACAACACTTAAACCCGTTTTATCCCAAAACAGACTTAAATCGAGAAAACAAGCTAAAACCGAGAGAAAACATTGATTCCAAGCAGAAACAGCTATGTTACTCTTTCAAGGGTCAAAATATGTAACAATCCAATGCATTTTAGTACTTATAAGAGTTTGGTTGAATTTGGACTGTTTAGATACCACTTTTACCCATTTTGTCCCGAAACAGGCTAAAACCGAGAAAAGATTCATTTAAAGCAGTAAACAGCTTTGTTACAGTTTCTAGGGTCAGAATGTGTGACAATCCAATGCATTTGACTAATTGTAAGAGTTTGGGATGAATTTGGAGTGTTTAGACAACAGTTAAACCTGTTTTATCCCAAAACAAGCTTAAACCGAGAAAACAGGCTAAAACTGAGAGAAAACTTTGATTCCAAGCAGTAAACAGCTATGTTACTCTTTCTAGGGTCAAAATATGTAATAATCCAATGCATTTTACTAATTATAAGAGTTCGGGTTGAATTTTGAGTGTTTAGATACCACTTTTACCCATTTTGTCCCGAAACATGCTAAAACCGAGAAAACATTGATTCTAAGCAGTAAACAGGGTTGTTACTGTTTCTAGGGTCATAATGTGTGACATTCCATTGCATTTGACTAATTGTAAGAGTTTGGGATGAATTTGGAGTGTTTAGACAACACTTAAACCCGTTTTATCCCAAAACAAGCTTAAACCTAGGAAACAGGCTAAAACTGAGAGAAAACATTGATTCGAAGCAGTAAACAGCTATGCTACTCTTTCTAGGGTCAAAATATGGAACTATCCAATGCATTTGACTAATTATAAGAGTTCGGTTGAATTTGGACTGTTTAGATACCACTTTTACCCATTTTGTCCCGAAACCGGCTAAAACCGAGAAAACATTGATTCTAAGCAGTAAACAGCGTTGCTACTGTTTCTAGTGTCAGCATGTTTGACATTCCAATGCATATGACTAATTGTAAGAGTTTGGGATGAATTTGGAGTGTTTAGACAACACTTAAACCCGTTTTATCCCAAACAGGCTTAAACCAAGAAAACAGGCTAAAACTGAGAGAAAACATTGATTCCAAGCAGTAAACAGCTATGTTAGTCTTTCTAGGGTCAAAATATGTAACAACCCAATGCATTTGACTAATTATAAGAGTTCGGATTGAATTAGAAGTGTTTAGACAACAATTTTACCCATTTTGTCCTAAAACAAGCTAAGACCGAGAAAACATTGATTCGAAGCTGTAAACAGCATTTTTACTGTTTCTAGGGTCAGAATGTGTGAAATTACAATGCATTTGACTAATTATAAGAGTTTGGGATGAATTTGGATTGTTTAGACAACACTTAAACCCGTTTTATCTCAAAACAGGCTTAAACCGAGAAAACAGGCTAAAACCGAGAGTAAACATTGATTCGAAGCAGTAAACAGCTACATTACTCTTTCTAGGGTCAAAATATGTAAAAATCCAATGTATTTGACTAATTATAAGAGTTCAGGTTGAATTTGGAGTGTCTAGACACCACTTTTACCCATTTTGTCCTAAAACAAGCTAAAACCGAGAAAACATTGATTCGAAGCTGTAAACAGCTATGCTACTGTTTCTAGGGTCGAAATAAGTAACAATACAACGCATTTGACTAACTACAAGAGTTCGGGTTGAATTTGGATTGTTTAGCCACCACTTATACCCATTTTGTCCCCAAAAAGGCTAAAACCAAGAAAACGTTGATTCTAAGCAGTGAACAGCGTTGTTACAGTTTGTAGGGTCAGAATGTGTGACATGCCAATGCATTTGACTAATTGTAAGAGTTTGTGATGAATTTGGATTGTTTAGTTACACATAAACCCGTTGTATCCCAGAACTGGCTTAAACCGAGAAAACAAGCTAAAACTGAGAGAAAACATTGATTCGAAGCAGTAAACAGCTATGTTACTCTTTCTAGGGTCAAAATATGGAACAATCCAATGCATTCGACTAATTATAAGAGTTCGGTTGAATTTGGACTGTTTAGATACCACTTTTACCCATTTTGTCCCGAAACCGGCTAAAACCAAGAAAACATTGATTCTAAGCAGTAACCAGCGTTGCTACTGTTTCTAGGGTCAGAATGTTTGACATTCCAATGCATATGACTAATTGTAAGAGTTCAGGATGAATTTGGAGTGTTTAGACAACACTTAAACCCGTTTTATCCCAAAACAGGCTTAAATCGAGAAAACAGGCTAAAACTGAGAGAAAACATTGATTTGAAGAAGTAAACAACTATGTTACTCTTTCTAGGGTCAAATTATGTAACAATCCAATGTATTTGACTACTTATAAGAGTTCAGGCTGAATTTGGAGTGTTTAGACACCACTTTTACCCATTTTGTCCCGAAACAGGCTAAAACCGAGAAAACATTCATTTGAAGCAGTAAACAGCTATGTTACTGTTTCTAGGACCAGAATGTTTGACATTCCAATACATTTGACTAATTGTAAGAGTTCGGGATGAATTGGAGTGTTTAGACAACACTTAAACCTGTTTTATCCCAAAACAAGCTTAAACCGAGAAAACAGGCTAAAACTGAGAGAAAACTTTGATTCCAAGCAGTAAACAGCTAGGTTACTCTTTCTAGGGTCAAAATATGTAATAATCCAATGCATTTTACTAATTATAAGAGTTCGGGTTGAATTTTGAGTGTGTAGATACCACTTTTACCCATTTTGTCCCGAAACATGCTAAAACCGAGAAAACATTGATTCTAAGCAGTAAACAGGGTTGTTACTGTTTCTAGGGTCATAATGTGTGACATTCCATTGCATTTGACTAATTGTAAGAGTTCGCGATGAATTTGGAGTGTTTAGACAACACTTAAACCTGTTTTATCACAAAACAGGCTTAAACCAAGAAAACAGGCTAAAACCGAGAGAAAACATTGATTCCAAGCAGTAAACAGCTATGTTACTCTTTCTAGGGTCAAAATATGCAACAAACCAATGCATTTGACTAATTATAAGAGTTCGGATTGAATTAGAAGTGTTTAGACAACAATTTTACCCATTTTGTCCAAAAACAAGCTAAAACCGAGAAAACATTGATTCGAAGTTGTAAACAACATTGTTACTGTTTCTAGGGTCATATGTGTGACATTCCATTGCATTTGACTAATTGTAAGATTTTGGGATGAATTTGGAGTGTTTAGACAACACTTAAACCCGTTTTATCCCAAAACAGACTTAAATCGAGAAAACAAGCTAAAACCGAGAGAAAACATTGATTCCAAGCAGAAACAGCTATGTTACTCTTTCAAGGGTCAAAATATGTAACAATCCAATGCATTTTAGTACTTATAAGAGTTCAGGTTGAATTTGGAGTGTTTAGACACCACTTTTACCCATTTTGTCCCGAAACAGGCTAATACCGAGAAAAGATTCATTTAAAGCAGTAAACAGCTTTGTTACAGTTTCTAGGGTCAGAATGTGTGACAATCCAATGCATTTGACTAATTGTAAGAGTTTGGGATGAATTTGGAGTGTTTAGACAACAGTTAAACCTGTTTTATCCCAAAACAAGCTTAAACCGAGAAAACAGGCTAAAACTGAGAGAAAACTTTGATTCCAAGCAGTCAACAGCTATGTTACTCTTTCTAGGGTCAAAATATGTAATAATCCAATGCATTTTACTAATTATAAGAGTTCTGGTTGAATTTTGAGTGTTTAGATACCACTTTTACCCATTTTGTCCCGAAACATGCTAAAACCGAGAAAACATTGATTCTAAGCAGTAAACAGGGTTGTTACTGTTTCTAGGGTCATAATGTGTGACATTCCATTGCATTTGACTAATTGTAAGAGTTTGGGATGAATTTGGAGTGTTTAGACAACACTTAAACCCGTTTTATCCCAAAACAAGCTTAAACCTAGGAAACAGGCTAAAACTGAGAGAAAACATTGATTCGAAGCAGTAAACAGCTATGTTACTCTTTCTAGGGTCAAAATATGGAACTATCCAATGCATTTGAATAATTACAAGAGTTCGGTTGAATTTGGACTGTTTAGATACCACTTTTACCCATTTTGTCCCGAAACCGGTAAAACCGAGAAAACATTGATTCTAAGCAGTAAACAGCATTGCTACTGTTTCTAGGGTCAGAATGTTTGACATTCCAATGCATATGACTAATTTTAAGAGTTTGGGATGAATTTGGAGTGTTTAGACAACACTTAAACCCGTTTTATCCCAAAACAGACTTAAATCGAGAAAACAAGCTAAAACCGAGAGAAAACATTGATTCCAAGCAGAAACAGCTATGTTACTCTTTCAAGGGTCAAAATATGTAACAATCCAATGCATTTTAGTACTTATAAGAGTTCAGGTTGAATTTGGAGTGTTTAGACACCACTTTTACCCATTTTGTCCCGAAACAGGCTAAAACCGAGAAAAGATTCATTTAAAGCAGTAAACAGCTTTGTTACAGTTTCTAGGGTCAGAATGTGTGACAATCCAATGCATTTGACTAATTGTAAGAGTTTGGGATGAATTTGGAGTGTTTAGACAACAGTTAAACCTGTTTTATCCCAAAACAAGCTTAAACCGAGAAAACAGGCTAAAACTGAGAGAAAACTTTGATTCCAAGCAGTAAACAGCTATGTTACACTTTCTAGGGTCAAAATATGTAATAATCCAATGCATTTTACTAATTATAAGAGTTCGGGTTGAATTTTGAGTGTTTAGATACCACTTTTACCCATTTTGTCCCGAAACATGCTAAAACCGAGAAAACATTGATTCTAAGCAGTAAACAGGGTTGTTACTGTTTCTAGGGTCATAATGTGTGACATTCCATTGCATTTGACTAATTGTAAGAGTTTGGGATGAATTTGGAGTGTTTAGACAACACTTAAACCCGTTTTATCCCAAAACAAGCTTAAACCTAGGAAACAGGCTAAAACTGAGAGAAAACATTGATTCGAAGCAGTAAACAGCTATGCTACTCTTTCTAGGGTCAAAATATGGAACTATCCAATGCATTTGACTAATTATAAGAGTTCGGTTGAATTTGGACTGTTTAGATACCACTTTTACCCATTTTGTCCCGAAACCGGCTAAAACCGAGAAAACATTGATTCTAAGCAGTAAACAGCGTTGCTACTGTTTCTAGGGTCAGCATGTTTGACATTCCAATGCATATGACTAATTGTAAGAGTTTGGGATGAATTTGGAGTGTTTAGACAACACTTAAACCCGTTTTATCCCAAAACAAACTTAAACCGAGAAAACAGGCTAAAACTGAGAGAAAACATTGATTCGAAGCAGTAAACAGCTATGTTACTCTTTCTAGGGTCAAAATATGGAACAATCCAATGCATTTGACTAATTATAAGAGTTTGGTTGAATTTGGACTGTTTAGATACCACTTTTACCCATTTTGTCCCGAAACCGGCTAAAACCGAGAAAACATTGATTCTAAGCAGTAAACAGCATTGCTACTGTTTCTAGGGTCAGAATGTTTGACATTCCAATGCATTTGACTAATTTTAAGAGTTTGGGATGAATTTGGTGTGTTTAGACAACACTTAAACCCGTTTTATCCCAAAACAGGCTTAAATCGAGAAAACAGGCTAAAACTGAGAGAAAACATTGATTTGAAGAAGTTAACAACTATGTTACTCTTTCTAGGGTCAAAATATGTAACAATCCAATGTATTTGAGTACTTCTAAGAGTTCAGGCTGAATTTGGAGTGTTTAGACACCACTTTTACCCATTTTGTCCCGAAACAGGCTAAAACCGAGAAAACATTCATTTAAAGCAGTAAACAGCTTTGTTACAGTTTCTAGGGTCAGAATGTGTGACATTCCAATGCATTTGACTAATTGTAAGACTTTGGGATGAATTTGGAGTGTTTAGACAACACTTAAACCCGTTTTATCCCAAAACAAGCTTAAACCTAGGAAACAGGCTAAAACTGAGAGAAAACATTGATTCGAAGCAGTAAACAGCTATGTTACTCTTTCTAGGGCCAAAATATGTAACAACCCAATGCATTTGACTAATTATAAGAGTTCGGATTGAATTAGAAGTGTTTAGACAACAATTTTACCCATTTTGTCCTAAAACAAGCTAAAACCGAAAAAACATTGATTCGAAGCTGTAAACAGCATTGTTACTGTTTCTAGGGTCAGAATGTGTGACATTCCAATGCATTTGACTAATTATAAGAGTTTGGGATGAATTTGGATTGTTTAGACAACACTTAAACCCGTTTTATCTCAAAACAGGCTTAAACCGAGAAAACAGGCTAACACCGAGAGAAAACATTGATTCGAAGCAGTAAACAGCTACGTTACTCTTTCTAGGGTCAAAATATGTAAAAATCCAATGTATTTGACTAATTATAAGAGTTCAGGTTGAATTTGGAGTTTCTAGACACCACTTTTACCCATTTTGTCCTAAAACAAGCTAAAACCGAGAAAACATTGATTCGAAGCTGTAAACAACATTGTTACTGTTTCTAGGGTCATAATGTGTGACATTCCATTGCATTTGACTAATTGTAAGATTTTGGGATGAATTTGGAGTGTTTAGACAACCCTTAAACCCGTTTTATCCCAAAACAGACTTAAATCGAGAAAACAAGCTAAAACCGAGAGAAAACATTGATTCCAAGCAGAAACAGCTATGTTACTCTTTCAAGGGTCAAAATATGTAACAATCCAATGCATTTTAGTACTTATAAGAGTTCAGGTTGAATTTGGAGTGTTTAGACACCACTTTTACCCATTTTGTCCCGAAACAGGCTAAAACCGAGAAAAGATTCATTTAAAGCAGTAAACAGCTTTGTTACAGTTTCTAGGGTCAGAATGTGTGACAATCCAATGCATTTGACTAATTGTAAGAGTTTGGGATGAATTTGGAGTGTTTAGACAACAGTTAAACCTGTTTTATCCCAAAACAAGCTTAAACCGAGAAAACAGGCTAAAACTGAGAGAAAACTTTGATTCCAAGCAGTAAACAGCTAGGTTACTCTTTCTAGGGTCAAAATATGTAATAATCCAATGCATTTTACTAATTATAAGAGTTCGGGTTGAATTTTGAGTGTGTAGATACCACTTTTACCCATTTTGTCCCGAAACATGCTAAAACCGAGAAAACATTGATTCTAAGCAGTAAACAGGGTTGTTACTGTTTCTAGGGTCATAATGTGTGACATTCCATTGCATTTGACTAATTGTAAGAGTTCGCGATGAATTTGGAGTGTTTAGACAACACTTAAACCTGTTTTATCACAAAACAGGCTTAAACCAAGAAAACAGGCTAAAACCGAGAGAAAACATTGATTCCAAGCAGTAAACAGCTATGTTACTCTTTCTAGGGTCAAAATATGCAACAAACCAATGCATTTGACTAATTATAAGAGTTCGGATTGAATTAGAAGTGTTTAGACAACAATTTTACCCATTTTGTCCAAAAACAAGCTAAAACCGAGAAAACATTGATTCGAAGCTGTAAACAACATTGTTACTGTTTCTAGGGTCATAATGTGTGACATTCCATTGCATTTGACTAATTGTAAGATTTTGGGATGAATTTGGAGTGTTTAGACAACACTTAAACCCGTTTTATCCCAAAACAGACTTAAATCAAGAAAACAAGCTAAAACCGAGAGAAAACATTGATTCCAAGCAGTAAACAGCTATGTTACTCTTTCTAGGGTCAAAATATGTAACAATCCAATGCATTTTAGTACTTATAAGAGTTCAGGTTGAATTTGGAGTGTTTAGACACCACTTTTACCCATTTTGTCCCGAAACAGGCTAAAACCGAGAAAAGATTCATTTAAAGCAGTAAACAGCTTTGTTACAGTTTCTAGGGTCCGAATGTGTGACAATCCAATGCATTTGACTAATTGTAAGAGTTTGGGATGAATTTGGAGTGTTTAGACAACAGTTAAACCTGTTTTATCCCAAAACAAGCTTAAACCGAGAAAACAGGCTAAAACTGAGAGAAAACTTTGATTCCAAGCAGTAAACAGCTATGTTACTCTTTCTAGGGTCAAAATATGTAATAATCCAATGCATTTTACTAATTATAAGAGTTCGGGTTGAATTTTGAGTGTTTAGATACCACTTTTACCCATTTTGTCCCGAAACATGCTAAAACCGAGAAAACATTGATTCTAAGCAGTAAACAGGGTTGTTACTGTTTCTAGGGTCATAATGTGTGACATTCCATTGCATTTGACTAATTGTAAGAGTTTGGGATGAATTTGGAGTGTTTAGACAACACTTAAACCCGTTTTATTCCAAAACAAGCTTAAACCTAGGAAACAGGCTAAAACTGAGAGAAAACATTGATTCGAAGCAGTAAACAGCTATGTTACTCTTTCTAGGGTCAAAATATGGAACTATCCAATGCATTTGACTAATTATAAGAGTTCGGTTGAATTTGGACTGTTTAGATACCACTTTTACCCATTTTGTCCCGAAACCGGCTAAAACCGAGAAAACATTGATTCTAAGCAGTAAACAGCGTTGCTACTGTTTCTAGGGTCAGCATGTTTGACATTCCAATGCATATGACTAATTGTAAGAGTTTGGGATGAATTTGGAGTGTTTAGACAACACTTAAACCCGTTTTATCCCAAAACAGGCTTAAACCGAGAAAACAGGCTAAAACTGAGAGAAAACATTGATTCGAAGCAGTAAACAGCTATGTTACTCTTTCTAGGGTCAAAATATGGAACAATCCAATGCATTTGAATAATTATAAGAGTTTGGTTGAATTTGGACTGTTTAGATACCACTTTTACCCATTTTGTCCCGAAACCGGCTAAAACCGAGAAAACATTGATTCTAAGCAGTAAATAGCATTGCTACTGTTTCTAGGGTCAGAATGTTTGACATTCCAATGCATTTGACTAATTGTAAGAGTTTGGGATGAATTTGGAGTGTTTAGACAACACTTAAACCCGTTTTATCCCAAAACAGGCTTAAATCGAGAAAACAGGCTAAAACTGAGAGAAAACATTGATTTGAAGAAGTTAACAACTATGTTACTCTTTCTAGGGTCAAAATATGTAACAATCCAATGTATTTGAGTACTTCTAAGAGTTCAGGCTGAATTTGGAGTGTTTAGACACCACTTTTACCCATTTTGTCCCGAAACAGGCTAAAACCGAGAAAACATTCATTTAAAGCAGTAAACAGCTTTGTTACAGTTTCTAGGGTCAGAATGTGTGACATTCCAATGCATTTGACTAATTGTAAGACTTTGGGATGAATTTGGAGTGTTTAGACAACACTTAAACCCGTTTTATCCCAAAACAAGCTTAAACCTAGGAAACAGGCTAAAACTGAGAGAACACATTGATTCGAAGCAGTAAACAGCTATGTTACTCTTTCTAGGGTCAAAATATGTAACAACCCAATGCATTTGACTAATTATAAGAGTTCGGATTGAATTAGAAGTGTTTAGACAACAATTTTACCCATTTTGTCCTAAAACAAGCTAAAACCGAGAAAACATTGATTCGAAGCTGTAAACAGCATTGTTACTGTTTCTAGGGTCAGAATGTCTGACATTCCAATGCATTTGACTAATTATAAGAGTTTGGGATGAATTTGGATTGTTTAGACAACACTTAAACCCGTTTTATCTCAAAACAGGCTTAAACCGAGAAAACAGGCTAACACCGAGAGAAAACATTGATTCGAAGCAGTAAACAGCTATGTTACTCTTTCTAGGGTCAAAATATGTAAAAATCCAATGTATTTGACTAATTATAAGAGTTCAGGTTGAATTTGGAGTTTCTAGACACCACTTTTACCCATTTTGTCCTAAAACAAGCTAAAACCGAGAAAACATTGATTCGAAGCTGTAAACAACATTGTTACTGTTTCTAGGGTCATAATGTGTGACATTCCATTGCATTTGACTAATTGTAAGATTTTGGGATGAATTTGGAGTGTTTAGACAACACTTAAACCCGTTTTATCCCAAAACAGACTTAAATCGAGAAAACAAGCTAAAACCGAGAGAAAACATTGATTCCAAGCAGAAACAGCTATGTTACTCTTTCAAGGCTCAAAATATGTAACAATCCAATGCATTTTAGTACTTATAAGAGTTCAGGTTGAATTTGGAGTGTTTAGACACCACTTTTACCCATTTTGTCCCGAAACAGGCTAAAACCGAGAAAAGATTCATTTAAAGCAGTAAACAGCTTTGTTACAGTTTCTAGGGTCAGAATGTGTGACAATCCAATGCATTTGACTAATTGTAAGAGTTTGGGATGAATTTGGAGTGTTTAGACAACAGTTAAACCTGTTTTATCCCAAAACAAGCTTAAACCGAGAAAACAGGCTAAAACTGAGAGAAAACTTTGATTCCAAGCAGTCAACAGCTATGTTACTCTTTCTAGGGTCAAAATATGTAATAATCCAATGCATTTTACTAATTATAAGAGTTCTGGTTGAATTTTGAGTGTTTAGATACCACTTTTACCCATTTTGTCCCGAAACATGCTAAAACCGAGAAAACATTGATTCTAAGCAGTAAACAGGGTTGTTACTGTTTCTAGGGTCATAATGTGTGACATTCCATTGCATTTGACTAATTGTAAGAGTTTGGGATGAATTTGGAGTGTTTAGACAACACTTAAACCCGTTTTATCCCAAAACAAGCTTAAACCTAGGAAACAGGCTAAAACTGAGAGAAAACATTGATTCGAAGCAGTAAACAGCTATGTTACTCTTTCTAGGGTCAAAATATGGAACTATCCAATGCATTTGACTAATTATAAGAGTTCGGTTGAATTTGGACTGTTTAGATACCACTTTTACCCATTTTGTCCCGAAACCGGCTAAAACCAAGAAAACATTGATTCTAAGCAGTAAACAGCGTTGCTACTGTTTCTAGGGTCAGCATGTTTGACATTCCAATGCATATGACTAATTGTAAGAGTTTGGGATAAATTTGGAGTGTTTAGACAACACTTAAACCCGTTTTATCCCAAAACAGGCTGAAACCGAGAAAACAGGCTAAAACTGAGAGAAAACATTGATTCGAAGCAGTAAACAGCTATGTTACTCTTTCTAGGGTCAAAATATGGAACAATCCAATGCATTTGAATAATTATAAGAGTTTGGTTGAATTTGGACTGTTTAGATACCACTTTTACCCATTTTGTCCCGAAACCGGCTAAAACCGAGAAAACATTGATTCTAAGCAGTAAACAGCATTGCTACTGTTTCTAGGGTCAGAATGTTTGACATTCCAATGCATTTGACTAATTGTAAGAGTTTGGGATGAATTTGGAGTGTTTAGACAACACTTAAACCCGTTTTATCCCAAAACAGGCTTAAATCGAGAAAACAGGCTAAAACTGAGAGAATACATTGATTTGAAGAAGTTAACAACTATGTTACTCTTTCTAGGGTCAAAATATGTAACAATCCAATGTATTTGAGTACTTCTAAGAGTTCAGGCTGAATTTGGAGTGTTTAGACACCACTTTTACCCATTTTGTCCCGAAACAGGCTAAAACCGAGAAAACATTCATTTAAAGCAGTAAACAGCTTTGTTACAGTTTCTAGGGTCAGAATGTGTGACATTCCAATGCATTTGACTAATTGTAAGACTTTGGGATGAATTTGGAGTGTTTAGACAACACTTAAACCCGTTTTATCCCAAAACAAGCTTAAACCTAGGAAACAGGCTAAAACTGAGAGAACACATTGATTCGAAGCAGTAAACAGCTATGTTACTCTTTCTAGGGTCAAAATATGTAACAATCCAATGCATTTGACTAATTATAAGAGTTCGGATTGAATTAGAAGTGTTTAGACAACAATTTTACCCATTTTGTCCTAAAACAAGCTAAAACCGAGAAAACATTGATTCGAAGCTGTAAACAGCATTGTTACTGTTTCTAGGGTCAGAATGTGTGACATTCCAATGCATTTGACTAATTATAAGAGTTTGGGATGAATTTGGATTGTTTAGACAACACTTAAACCCGTTTTATCTCAAAACAGGCTTAAACCGAGAAAACAGGCTAACACCGAGAGAAAACATTGATTCGAAGCAGTAAACAGCTACGTTACTCTTTCTAGGGTCAAAATATGTAAAAATCCAATGTATTTGACTAATTATAAGAGTTCAGGTTGAATTTGGAGTTTCTAGACACCACTTTTACCCATTTTGTCCTAAAACAAGCTAAAACCGAGAAAACATTGATTCGAAGCTGTAAACAACATTGTTACTGTTTCTAGGGTCATAATGTGTGACATTCCATTGCATTTGACTAATTGTAAGATTTTGGGATGAATTTGGAGTGTTTAGACAACACTTAAACCCGTTTTATCCCAAAACAGACTTAAATCGAGAAAACAAGCTAAAACCGAGAGAAAACATTGATTCCAAGCAGAAACAGCTATGTTACTCTTTCAAGGGTCAAAATATGTAACAATCCAATGCATTTTAGTACTTATAAGAGTTCAGGTTGAATTTGGAGTGTTTAGACACCACTTTTACCCATTTTGTCCCGAAACAGGCTAAAACCGAGAAAAGATTCATTTAAAGCAGTAACCAGCTTTGTTACAGTTTCTAGGGTCAGAATGTGTGACAATCCAATGCATTTGACTAATTGTAAGAGTTTGGGATGAATTTGGAGTGTTTAGACAACAGTTAAACCTGTTTTATCCCAAAACAAGCTTAAACCGAGAAAACAGGCTAAAACTGAGAGAAAACTTTGATTCCAAGCAGTAAACAGCTAGGTTACTCTTTCTAGGGTCAAAATATGTAATAATCCAATGCATTTTACTAATTATAAGAGTTCGGGTTGAATTTTGAGTGTGTAGATACCACTTTTACCCATTTTGTCCCGAAACATGCTAAAACCGAGAAAACATTGATTCTAAGCAGTAAACAGGGTTGTTACTGTTTCTAGGGTCATAATGTGTGACATTCCATTGCATTTGACTAATTGTAAGAGTTTGGGATGAATTTGGAGTGTTTAGACAACACTTAAACCCGTTTTATCCCAAAACAAGCTTAAACCTAGGAAACAGGCTAAAACTGAGAGAAAACATTGATTCGAAGCAGTAAACAGCTATGTTACTCTTTCTAGGGTCATAATATGGAACAATCCAATGCATTTGAATAATTATAAGAGTTTGGTTGAATTTGGACTGTTTAGGTACCACTTTTACCCATTTTGTCCCGAAACCGGCTAAAACAGAGAAAACATTGATTCTAAGCAGTAAACAGCATTGCTACTGTTTCTAGGGTCAGAATGTTTGACATTCCAATGCATTTGACTAATTGTAAGAGTTTGGGATGAATTTGGAGTGTTTAGACAACACTTAAACCCGTTTTATCCCAAAACAGGCTTAAATCGAGAAAACAGGCTAAAACTGAGAGAAAACATTGATTTGAAGAAGTTAACAACTATGTTACTCTTTCTAGGGTACAAATATGTAACAATCCAATGTATTTGAGTACTTCTAAGATTTCAGGCTGAATTTGGAGTGTTTAGACACCACTCTTACCCATTTTGTCCCGAAACAGGCTAAAACCGAGAAAACATTCATTTAAAGCAGTAAACAGCTTCTTTACAGTTTCTAGGGTCAGAATGTGTGACATTCCAATGCATTTGACTAATTGTAAGACTTTGGGATGAATTTGGAGTGTTTAGACAACACTTCAACCCGTTTTATCCCAAAACAAGCTTAAACCTAGGAAACATGCTAAAACTGAGAGAAAACATTGATTCGAAGCAGTAAACAGCTATGTTACTCTTTCTAGGGTCAAAATATGGAACTATCCAATGCATTTGACTAATTATAAGAGTTCGGTTGAATTTGGACTGTTTAGATACCACTTTTACCCATTTTGTCCCGAAACCGGCTAAAACCGAGAAAACATTGATTCTAAGCAGTAAACAGCGTTGCTACTGTTTCTAGGGTCAGCATGTTTAACATTCCAATGCATATGACTAATTGTAAGAGTTTGGGATGAATTTGGAGTGTTTAGACAACACTTAAACCCGTTTTATCCCAAAACAGGCTTAAACCGAGAAAACAGGCTAAAACTGAGAGAAAACATTGATTCGAAGCAGTAAACAGCTATGTTACTCTTTCTAGGGTCAAAATATGGAACAATCCAATGCATCTGAATAATTATAAGAGTTTGGTTGAATTTGGACTGTTTAGATACCACTTTTACCCATTTTGTCCCGAAACCGGCTAAAACCGAGAAAACATTGATTCTAAGCAGTAAACAGCATTGCTACTGTTTCTAGGGTCAGAATGTTTGACATTCCAATGCATTTGACTAATTGTAAGAGTTTGGGATGAATTTGGAGTGTTTAGACAACACTTAAACCCGTTTTATCCCAAAACAGGCTTAAATCTAGAAAACAGGCTAAAACTGAGAGAAAACATTGATTTGAAGAAGTTAACAACTATGTTACTCTTTCTAGGGTCAAAATATGTAACAATCCAATGTATTTGAGTACTTCTAAGAGTTCAGGCTGAATTTGGAGTGTTTAGACACCACTTTTACCCATTTTGTCCCGAAACAGGCTAAAACCGAGAAAACATTCATTTAAAGCAGTAAACAGCTTTGTTACAGTTTCTAGGGTCAGAATGTGTGACATTCCAATGCATTTGACTAATTGTAAGACTTTGGGATGAATTTGGAGTGTTTAGACAACACTTAAACCCGTTTTATCCCAAAACAAGCTTAAACCTAGGAAACAGGCTAAAACTGATAGAAAACATTGATTCGAAGCAGTAAACAGCTATGTTACTCTTTCTAGGGTCAAAATATGTAACAACCCAATGCATTTGACTAATTATAAGAGTTCGGATTGAATTAGAAGTGTTTAGACAACAATTTTACCCATTTTGTCCTAAAACAAGCTAAAACCGAGAAAACATTGATTCGAAGCTGTAAACAGCATTGTTACTGTTTCTAGGGTCAGAATGTGTGACATTCCAATGCATTTGACTAATTGTAAGATTTTGGGATGAATTTGGAGTGTTTAGACAACACTTAAACCCGTTTTATCCCAAAACAGACTTAAATCGAGAAAACAAACTAAAACCGAGAGAAAACATTGATTCCAAGCAGAAACAGCTATGTTACTCTTTCAAGGGTCAAAATATGTAACAATCCAATGCATTTTAGTACTTATAAGAGTTCAGGTTGAATTTGGAGTGTTTAGACATCACTTTTACCCATTTTGTCCCGAAACAGGCTAAAACCGAGAAAAGATTCATTTAAAGCAGTAAACAGCTTTGTTACAGTTTCTAGGGTCAGAATGTGTGACAATCCAATGCATTTGACTAATTGTAAGAGTTTGGGATGAATTTGGAGTGTTTAGACAACAGTTAAACCTGTTTTATCCCAAAACAAGCTTAAACCGAGAAAACAGGCTAAAACTGAGAGAAAACTTTGATTCCAAGCAGTAAACAGCTAGGTTACTCTTTCTAGGGTCAAAATATGGAAAAATCCAATGCATTTGACTAATTATAAGAGTTTGGTTGAATTTGGACTGTTTAGATACCACTTTTACCCATTTTGTCCCGAAACCGGCTAAAACCGAGAAAACATTGATTCTAAGCAGTAAACAGCATTGCTACTGTTTCTAGGGTCAGAATGTTTGACATTCCAATGCATTTGACTAATTGTAAGAGTTTGGGATGAATTTGGAGTGTTTAGACAACACTTAAACCCGTTTTATCTCAAAACAGGCTTAAACCGAGAAAACAGGCTAACACCGAGAGAAAACATTGATTCGAAGCAGTAAACAGATACGTTACTCTTTCTAGAGTCAAAATATGTAAAAATCCAATGTATTTGACTAATTATAAGAGTTTAGGTTGAATTTGGAGTTTCTAGACACCACTTTTACCCATTTTGTCCTAAAACAAGCTAAAACCGAGAAAACATTGATTCGAAGCTGTAAACAACATTGTTACTGTTTCTAGGGTCATAATGTGTGACATTCCATTGCATTTGACTAATTGTAAGATTTTGGGATGAATTTGGAGTGTTTAGACAACACTTAAACCTGTTTTATCCCAAAACAGACTTAAATCGAGAAAACAAGCTAAAACCGAGAGAAAACATTGATTCCAAGCAGAAACAGCTATGTTACTCTTTCAAGGGTCAAAATATGTAACAATCCAATGCATTTTAGTACTTATAAGAGTTCAGGTTGAATTTGGAGTGTTTAGACACCACTTTTACCCATTTTGTCTCGAAACAGGCTAAAACCGAGAAAAGATTCATTTAAAGCAGTAACCAGCTTTGTTACAGTTTCTAGGGTCAGAATGTGTGACAATCCAATGCATTTGACTAATTGTAAGAGTTTGGGATGAATTTGGAGTGTTTAGACAACACTTAAACCCGTTTTATCCCAAAACAAGCTTAAACCTAGGAAACATGCTAAAACTGAGAGAAAACATTGATTCGAAGCAGTAAACAGCTATGTTACTCTTTCTAGGGTCAAAATATGGAACTATCCAATGCATTTGACTAATTATAAGAGTTCGGTTGAATTTGGACTGTTTAGATACCACTTTTACCCATTTTGTCCCAAAACCGGCTAAAACCGAGAAAACATTGATTCTAAGCAGTAAACAGCGTTGCTACTGTTTCTAGGGTCAGCATGTTTGACATTCCAATGCATTTGACTAATTGTAAGAGTTTGGGATGAATTTGGAGTGTTTAGACAACACTTAAACCCGTTTTATCTCAAAACAGGCTTAAACCGAGAAAACAGGCTAACACCGAGAGAAAACATTGATTCGAAGCAGTAAACAGATACGTTACTCTTTCTAGAGTCAAAATATGTAAAAATCCAATGTATTTGACTAATTATAAGAGTTTAGGTTGAATTTGGAGTTTCTAGACACCACTTTTACCCATTTTGTCCTAAAACAAGCTAAAACCGAGAAAACATTGATTCGAAGCTGTAAACAACATTGTTACTGTTTCTAGGGTCATAATGTGTGACATTCCATTGCATTTGACTAATTGTAAGATTTTGGGATGAATTTGGAGTGTTTAGACAACACTTAAACCTGTTTTATCCCAAAACAGACTTAAATCGAGAAAACAAGCTAAAACCGAGAGAAAACATTGATTCCAAGCAGAAACAGCTATGTTACTCTTTCAAGGGTCAAAATATGTAACAATCCAATGCATTTTAGTACTTATAAGAGTTCAGGTTGAATTTGGAGTGTTTAGACACCACTTTTACCCATTTTGTCTCGAAACAGGCTAAAACCGAGAAAAGATTCATTTAAAGCAGTAACCAGCTTTGTTACAGTTTCTAGGGTCAGAATGTGTGACAATCCAATGCATTTGACTAATTGTAAGAGTTTGGGATGAATTTGGAGTGTTTAGACAACAGTTAAACCTGTTTTATCCCAAAACAAGCTTAAACCGAGAAAACAGGCTAAAACTGAGAGAAAACTTTGATTCCAAGCAGTAAACAGCTAGGTTACTCTTTCTAGGGTCAAAATATGTAATAATCCAATGCATTTTACTAATTATAAGAGTTCGGGTTGAATTTTGAGTGTGTAGATACCACTTTTACCCATTTTGTCCCGAAACATGCTAAAACCGAGAAAACATTGATTCTAAGCAGTAAACAGGGTTGTTACTGTTTCTAGGGTCATAATGTGTGACATTCCATTGCATTTGACTAATTGTAAGAGTTTGGGATGAATTTGGAGTGTTTAGACAACACTTAAACCCGTTTTATCCCAAAACAAGCTTAAACCTAGGAAACAAGCTAAAACTGAGAGAAAACATTGATTCGAAGCAGTAAACAGCTATGTTACTCTTTCTAGGGTCAAAATATGGAACTATCCAATGCATTTGACTAATTATAAGAGTTCGGTTGAATTTGGACTGTTTAGATACCACTTTTACCCATTTTGTCCCGAAACCGGCTAAAACCGAGAAAACATTGATTCTAAGCAGTAAACAGCGTTGCTACTGTTTCTAGGGTCAGCATGTTTGACATTCCAATGCATATGAGTAATTGTAAGAGTTTGGGATGAATTTGGAGTGTTTAGACAACACTTAAACCCGTTTTATCCCAAAACAGGCTTAAACCGAGAAAACAGGCTAAAACTGAGAGAAAACATTGATTCGAAGCAGTAAACAGCTATGTTACTCTTTCTAGGGTCAAAATATGGAACAATCCAATGCATTTGACTAATTATAAGAGTTTGGTTGAATTTGGACTGTTTAGATACCACTTTTACCCATTTTGTCCCGAAACCGGCTAAAACCGAGAAAACATTGATTCTAAGCAGTAAACAGCGTTGCTACTGTTTCTAGGGTCAGCATGTTTGACATTCCAATGCATATGAGTAATTGTAAGAGTTTGGGATGAATTTGGAGTGTTTAGACAACACTTAAACCCGTTTTATCCCAAAACAGGCTTAAACCGAGAAAACAGGCTAAAACTGAGAGAAAACATTGATTCGAAGCAGTAAACAGCTATGTTACTCTTTCTAGGGTCAAAATATGGAACAATCCAATGCATTTGACTAATTATAAGAGTTTGGTTGAATTTGGACTGTTTAGATACCACTTTTACCCATTTTGTCCCGAAACCGGCTAAAACCGAGAAAACATTGATTCTAAGCAGTAAACAGCATTGCTACTGTTTCTAGGGTCAGAATGTTTGACATTCCAATGCATTTGACTAATTGTAAGAGTTTGGGATGAATTTGGAGTGTTTAGACAACACTTAAACCCGTTTTATCCCAAAACAGGCTTAAATCGAGAAAACAGGCTAAAACTGAGAGAAAACATTGATTTGAAGAAGTTAACAACTATGTTACTCTTTCTAGGGTCAAAATATGTAACAATCCAATGTATTTGAGTACTTCTAAGAGTTCAGGCTGAATTTGGAGTGTTTAGACACCACTTTTACCCATTTTGTCCCGAAACAGGCTAAAACCGAGAAAACATTCATTTAAAGCAGTAAACAGCTTTGTTACAGTTTCTAGGGTCAGAATGTGTGACATTCCAATGCATTTGACTAATTGTAAGACTTTGGGATGAATTTGGAGTGTTTAGACAACACTTAAACCCGTTTTATCCCAAAACAAGCTTAAACCTAGGAAACAGGCTAAAACTGAGAGAAAACATTGATTCGAAGCAGTAAACAGCTATGTTACTCTTTCTAGGGTCAAAATATGGAACTATCCAATGCATTTGACTAATTATAAGAGTTCGGTTGAATTTGGACTGTTTAGATACCACTTTTACCCATTTTGTCCTGAAACCGGCTAAAACCGAGAAAACATTGAGTCTAAGCAGTAAACAGCGTTGCTACTGTTTCTAGGGTCAGCATGTTTGACATTCCAATGCATATGACTAATTGTAAGAGTTTGGGATGAATTTGGAGTGTTTAGACAACACTTAAACCCGTTTTATCCCAAAACAGGCTTAAACCGAGAAAACAGGCTAAAACTGAGAGAAAACATTGATTCGAAGCAGTAAACAGCTATGTTACTCTTTCTAGGGTCAAAATATGGAACAATCCAATGCATTTGACTAATTATAAGAGTTTGGTTGAATTTGGACTGTTTAGATACCACTTTTACCCATTTTGTCCCGAAACCGGCTAAAACCGAGAAAACATTGATTCTAAGCAGTAAACAGCATTGCTACTGTTTCTAGGGTCAGAATGTTTGACATTCCAATGCATTTGACTAATTGTAAGAGTTTGGGATGAATTTGGAGTGTTTAGACAACACTTAAACCCGTTTTATCCCAAAACAGGCTTAAATCGAGAAAACAGGCTAAAACTGAGAGAAAACATTGATTTGAAGAAGTTAACAACTATGTTACTCTTTCTAGGGTCAAAATATGTAACAATCCAATGTATTTGAGTACTTCTAAGAGTTCAGGCTGAATTTGGAGTGTTTAGACACCACTTTTACCCATTTTGTCCCGAAACCGGCTAAAACCGAGAAAACATTGATTCTAAGCAGTAAACAGCGTTGCTACTGTTTCTAGGGTCAAAATATTTGACATTCCAATGCATATGACTAATTGTAAGAGTTTGGGATGAATTTGGAGTGTTTAGACAACACCTAAACCCGTTTTATCCCAAAACAGGCTTAAACCAAGAAAACAGGCTAAAACTGAGAGAAAACATTTATTCCAAGCAGTAAACAGCTATGTTACTCTTTCTAGGGTCAAAATATGTAACAACCCAATGCATTTGACTAATTATAAGAGTTCGGATTGAATTAGAAGTGTTTAGACAACAATTTTACCCATTTTGTCCTAAAACAAGCTAAGACCGAGAAAACATTGATTCGAAGCTGTAAACAGCATTGTTACTGTTTCTAGGGTCAGAATGTGTGAAATTCCAATGCATTTGACTAATTATAAGAGTTTGGGATGAATTTGGATTGTTTAGACAACACTTAAACCCGTTTTATCTCAAAACAGGCTTAAACCGAGAAAACAGGCTAAAACCGAGAGAAAACATTGATTCGAAGCAGTAAACAGCTACGTTACTCTTTCTAGGGTCAAAATATGTAAAAATCCAATGTATTTGACTAATTATAAGAGTTCAGGTTGAATTTGGAGTGTCTAGACACCACTTTTACCCATTTTGTCCTAAAACAAGCTAAAACCGAGAAAACATTGATTCGAAGCTGTAAACAGCTATGCTACTGTTTCTAGGGTCGAAATAAGTAACAATACAACGCATTTGACTAACTACAAGAGTTCGGGTTGAATTTGGATTGTTTAGCCACCACTTATACCCATTTTTTCCCCAAAAAGGCTAAAACCAAGAAAACGTTGATTCTAAGCAGTGAACAGCGTTGTTACAGTTTGTAGGGTCAGAATGTGTGACATGCCAATGCATTTGACTAATTGTAAGAGTTTGTGATGAATTTGGATTGTTTAGTTACACATAAACCCGTTGTATCCCAGAACTAGCTTAAACCGAGAAAACAGGCTAAAACTGAGAGAAAACATTTATTCGAAGCAGTAAACAGCTATGTTACTCTTTCTAGGGTCAAAATATGGAACAATCCAATGCATTTGACTAATTATAAGAGTTCGGTTGAATTTGGACTGTTTAGATACCACTTTTACCCATTTTGTCCCGAAACCGGCTAAAACCAAGAAAACATTGATTCTAAGCAGTAACCAGCGTTGCTACTGTTTCTAGGGTCAGAATGTTTGACATTCCAATGCATATGACTAATTGTAAGAGTTCAGGATGAATTTGGAGTGTTTAGACAACACTTAAACCCGTTTTATCTCAAAACAGGCTTAAATCGAGAAAACAGGCTAAAACTGAGAGAAAACATTGATTTGAAGAAGTAAACAACTATGTTACTCTTTCTAGGGTCAAAATATGTAACAATCCAATGTATTTGACTACTTATAAGAGTTCAGGCTGAATTTGGAGTGTTTAGACACCACTTTTACACATTTTGTCCCGAAACAGGCTAAAACCGAGAAAACATTCATTTGAAGCAGTAAACAGCTATGTTACTGTTTCTAGGATCAGAATGTTTGACATTCCAATACATTTGACTAATTGTAAGAGTTCGGGATGAATTTGGAGTGTTTAGACAACATTTAAACCTGTTTTATCACAAAACAGGCTTAAACCAAGAAAACAGGCTAAAACTGAGAGAAAACATTGATTTCAAGCAGTAAACAACTATGTTACTCTTTCTAGGGTCAAAATATGCAACAAACCAATGCATTTGACTAATTATAAGAGTTCGGATTGAATTAGAAGTGTTTAGACAACAATTTTACCCATTTTGTCCTAAAACAAGCTAAAACCGAGAAAACATTGATTCGAAGCTGTAAACAACATTGTTACTGTTTCTAGGGTCATAATGTGTGACATTCCATTGCATTTGACTAATTGTAAGATTTTGGGATGAATTTGGAGTGTTTAGACAACACTTAAACCCGTTTTATCCCAAAACAGACTTAAATCGAGAAAACAAGCTAAAACCGAGAGAAAACATTGATTCCAAGCAGAAACAGCTATGTTACTCTTTCAAGGGTCAAAATATGTAACAATCCAATGCATTTTAGTACTTATAAGAGTTCAGGTTGAATTTGGAGTGTTTAGACACCACTTTTACCCATTTTGTCCCGAAACAGGCTAAAACCGAGAAAAGATTCATTTAAAGCAGTAAACAGCTTTGTTACAGTTTCTAGGGTCAGAATGTGTGACAATCTAATGCATTTGACTAATTGTAAGAGTTTGGGATGAATTTGGAGTGTTTAGACAACAGTTAAACCTGTTTTATCCCAAAACAAGCTTAAACCGAGAAAACAGGCTAAAACTGAGAGAAAACTTTGATTCCAAGCAGTAAACAGCTAGGTTACTCTTTCTAGGGTCAAAATATGTAATAATCCAATGCATTTTACTAATTATAAGAGTTCGGGTTGAATTTTGAGTGTGTAGATACCACTTTTACCCATTTTGTCCCGAAACATGCTAAAACCGAGAAAACATTGATTCTAAGCAGTAAACAGGGTTGTTACTGTTTCTAGGGTCATAATGTGTGACATTCCATTGCATTTGACTAATTGTAAGACTTTGGGATGAATTTGGAGTGTTTAGACAACACTTAAACCCGTTTTATCCCAAAACAAGCTTAAACCTAGGAAACAGGCTAAAACTGAGAGAAAACATTGATTCGAAGCAGTAAACAGCTATGTAACTCTTTCTAGGGTCAAAATATGGAAATATCCAATGCATTTGACTAATTATAAGAGTTCGGTTGAATTTGGACTGTTTAGATACCACTTTTACCCATTTTGTCCCGAAACCGGCTAAAACCGAGAAAACATTGATTCTAAGCAGTAAACAGCGTTGCTACTGTTTCTAGGGTCAGCATGTTTGACATTCCAATGCATATGAGTAATTGTAAGAGTTTGGGATGAATTTGGAGTGTTTAGACAACACTTAAACCCGTTTTATCCCAAAACAGGCTTAAACCGAGAAAACAGGCTAAAACTGAGAGAAAACATTGATTCGAAGCAGTAAACAGCTATGTTACTCTTTCTAGGGTCAAAATATGGAACAATCCAATGCATTTGACTAATTATAAGAGTTTGGTTGAATTTGGACTGTTTAGATACCACTTTTACCCATTTTGTCCCGAAACCGGCTAAAACCGAGAAAACATTGATTCTAAGCAGTAAACAGCATTGCTACTGTTTCTAGGGTCAGAATGTTGGACATTCCAATGCATTTGACTAATTGTAAGAGTTTGGGATGAATTTGGTGTGTTTAGACAACACTTACACCCGTTTTATCCCAAAACAGGCTTAAATCGAGAAAACAGGCTAAAACTGAGAGAAAACATTGATTTGAAGAAGTTAACAACTATGTTACTCTTTCTAGGGTCAAAATATGTAACAATCCAATGTATTTGAGTACTTCTAAGAGTTCAGGCTGAATTTGGAGTGTTTAGACACCACTTTTACCCATTTTGTCCCGAAACAGGCTAAAACCGAGAAAACATTCATTTAAAGCAGTAAACAGCTTTGTTACAGTTTCTAGGGTCAGAATGTGTGACATTCCAATGCATTTGACTAATTGTAAGACTTTGGGATGAATTTGGAGTGTTTAGACAACACTTAAACCCGTTTTATCCCAAAACAAGCTTAAACCTAGGAAACAGGCTAAAACTGAGAGAAAACATTGATTCGAAGCAGTAAACAGCTATGTTACTCTTTCTAGGGTCAAAATATGGAACTATCCAATGCATTTGACTAATTATAAGAGTTCGGTTGAATTTGGACTGTTTAGATACCACTTTTACCCATTTTGTCCCAAAACCGGCTAAAACCGAGAAAACATTGATTCTAAGCAGTAAACAGCGTTGCTACTGTTTCTAGGGTCAGCATGTTTGACATTCCAATGCATATGACTAATTGTAAGAGTTTGGGATGAATTTGGAGTGTTTAGACAACACTTAAACCCGTTTTATCCCAAAACAGGCTTAAACCGAGAAAACAAGCTAAAACTGAGAGAAAACATTGATTCGAAGCAGTAAACAGCACTCTTTCTAGGGTCAAAATATGGAACAATCCAATGCATTTGACTAATTATAAGAGTTTGGTTGAATTTGGACTGTTTAGATACCACTTTTACCCATTTTGTCCTGAAACCGGCTAAAACCGAGAAAACATTGATTCTAAGCAGTAAACAGCATTGCTACTGTTTCTAGGGTCAGAATGTTTGACATTCCAATGCATTTGACTAATTGTAAGAGTTTGGGATGAATTTGGAGTGTTTAGACAACACTTAAACCCGTTTTATCCCAAAACAGGCTTAAATCGAGAAAACAGGCTAAAACTGAGAGAAAACATTGATTTGAAGAAGTTAACAACTATGTTACTCTTTCTAGGGTCAAAATATGTAAAAATCCAATGTATTTGAGTATTTCTAAGAGTTCAGGCTGAATTTGGAGTGTTTAGACACCACTTTTACCCATTTTGTCCCGAAACAGGCTAAAACCGAGAAAACATTCATTTAAAGCAGTAAACAGCTTTGTTACAGTTTCTAGGGTCAGAATGTGTGACATTCCAATGCATTTGACTAATTGTAAGACTTTGGGATGAATTTGGAGTGTTTAGACAACACTTAAACCCGTTTTATCCCAAAACAAGCTTAAACCTAGGAAACAGGCTAAAACTGAGAGAAAACATTGATTCGAAGCAGTAAACAGCTATGTTACTCTTTCTAGGGTCAAAATATGTAACAACCCAATGCATTTGACTAATTATAAGAGTTCGGATTGAATTAGAAGTGTTTAGACAACAATTTTACCCATTTTGTCCTAAAACAAGCTAAAACCGAGAAAACATTGATTCGAAGCTGTAAACAGCTATGCTACTGTTTCTAGGGTCGAAATAAGTAACAATACAACGCATTTGACTAACTACAAGAGTTCGGGTTGAATTTGGATTGTTTAGCCACCACTTATACCCATTTTGTCCCCAAAAAGGCTAAAACCAAGAAAACGTTGATTCTAAGCAGTAAACAGCTTTGCTACTGTTTCTAGGGTCAGCATGTTTGACATTCCAATGCATATGACTAATTGTAAGAGTTTGGGATGAATTTGGAGTGTTTAGACAACACTTAAACCCGTTTTATCCCAAAACAGGCTTAAACCGAGAAAACAGGCTAAAACTGAGAGAAAACATTGATTCGAAGCAGTAAACAGCTATGTTACTCTTTCTAGGGTCAAAATATGGAACAATCCAATGCATTTGACTAATTATAAGAGTTCGGTTGAATTTGGACTGTTTAGATACCACTTTTACCCATTTTGTCCCGAAACCGGCTAAAACCAAGAAAACATTGATTCTAAGCAGTAACCAGCGTTGCTACTGTTTCTAGGGTCAGAATGTTTGACATTCCAATGCATATGACTAATTGTAAGAGTTTGGGATGAATTTGGAGTGTTTAGACAACACTTAAACCCGTTTTATCTCAAAACAGGCTTAAACCGAGAAAACAGGCTAACACTGAGAGAAAACTTTGATTCCAAGCAGTAAACAGCTATGTTACTCTTTCTAGGGTCAAAATATGTAATAATCCAATGCATTTTACTAATTATAAGAGTTCGGGTTGAATTTTGAGTGTTTAGATACCACTTTTACCCATTTTGTCCCGAAACATGCTAAAACCGAGAAAACATTGATTCTAAGAAGTAAACAGGGTTGTTACTGTTTCTAGGGTCATAATGTTTGACATTCCAATACGTTTGACTAATTGTAAGAGTTCGGGATGAATTTGGAGTGTTTAGACAACACTTAAACTTGTTTTATCACAAAAGAGGCTTAAACCAAGAAAACAGGCTAAAACTGAGAGAAAACATTGATTCCAAGCAGTAAACAACTATGTTACTCTTTCTAGGGTCAAAATATGCAACAAACCAATGCATTTGACTAATTATAAGAGTTCGGATTGAATTAGAAGTATTTAGACAACAATTTTACCCATTTTGTCCTAAAACAAGCTAAAACCGAGAAAACATTGATTCGAAGCTGTAAACAACATTGTTACTGTTTCTAGGGTCATAATGTGTGACATTCCATTGCATTTGACTAATTGTAAGATTTTGGGATGAATTTGGAGTGTTTAGACAACACTTAAACCCGTTTTATCCCAAAACAGACTTAAATCGAGAAAACAAGCTAAAACCGAGAGAAAACATTGATTCCAAGCAGAAACAGCTATGTTACTCTTTCAAGGGTCAAAATATGTAACAATCCAATGCATTTTAGTACTTATAAGAGTTCAGGTTGAATTTGGAGTGTTTAGACACCACTTTTACCCATTTTGTCCCGAAACCGGCTAAAACCGAGAAAACATTGATTCTAAGCAGTAAACAGCGTTGCTACTGTTTCTAGGGTCAGCATGTTTGACATTCCAATGCATATGACTAATTGTAAGAGTTTGGGATGAATTTGGAGTGTTTAGACAACACTTAAACCCGTTTTATCTCAAAACAGGCTTAAACCGAGAAAACAGGCTAACACCGAGAGAAAACATTGATTCGAAGCAGTAAACTGATACGTTACTCTTTCTAGGGTCAAAATATGTAAAAATCCAATGTATTTGACTAATTATAAGAGTTTAGGTTGAATTTGGAGTTTCTAGACACCACTTTTACCCATTTTGTCCTAAAACAAGCTAAAACCGAGAAAACATTGATTCGAAGCTGTAAACAACATTGTTACTGTTTCTAGGGTCAGAATGTTTGACATTCCAATGCATATGACTAATTGTAAGAGTTTGGGATGAATTTGGAGTGTTTAGACAACACTTAAACCCGTTTTATCCCAAAACAGACTTAAATCGAGAAAACAAGCTAAAACCGAGAGAAAACATTGATTCCAAGCAGAAACAGCTATGTTACTCTTTCAAGGGTCAAAATATGTAACAATCCAATGCATTTTAGTACTTATAAGAGTTCAGGTTGAATTTGGAGTGTTTAGACACCACTTTTACCCATTTTGTCCCGAAACCGGCTAAAACCGAGAAAACATTGATTCTAAGCAGTAAACAGCGTTGCTACTGTTTCTAGGGTCAGCATGTTTGACATTCCAATGCATATGACTAATTGTAAGAGTTTGGGATGAATTTGGAGTGTTTAGACAACACTTAAACCCGTTTTATCTCAAAACAGGCTTAAACCGAGAAAACAGGCTAACACCGAGAGAAAACATTGATTCGAAGCAGTAAACTGATACGTTACTCTTTCTAGGGTCAAAATATGTAAAAATCCAATGTATTTGACTAATTATAAGAGTTTAGGTTGAATTTGGAGTTTCTAGACACCACTTTTACCCATTTTGTCCTAAAACAAGCTAAAACCGAGAAAACATTGATTCGAAGCTGTAAACAACATTGTTACTGTTTCTAGGGTCAGAATGTTTGACATTCCAATGCATATGACTAATTGTAAGAGTTTGGGATGAATTTGGAGTGTTTAGACAACACTTAAACCCGTTTTATCCCAAAACAGACTTAAATCGAGAAAACAAGCTAAAACCGAGAGAAAACATTGATTCCAAGCAGAAACAGCTATGTTACTCTTTCAAGGGTCAAAATATGTAACAATCCAATGCATTTTAGTACTTATAAGAGTTCAGGTTGAATTTGGAGTGTTTAGACACCACTTTTACCCATTTTGTCCCGAAAAAGGCTATAACCGAGAAAAGATTCATTTAGAGCAGTAAACAGCGTTGCTACTGTTTCTAGGGTCAGCATGTTTGACATTCCATTGCATTTGACTAATTGTAAGAGTTTGGGATGAATTTGGAGTGTTTAGACAACACTTAAACCTGTTTTATCCCAAAACAAGCTTAAACCGTGAAAACAGGCTAAAACTGAGAGAAAACTTTGATTCCAAGCAGTAAACAGCTATGTTACTCTTTCTAGGGTCAAAATATGTAATAATCCAATGTATTTTACTAATTATAAGAGTTCGGGTTGAATTTTGAGTGTTTAGATACCACTTTTACCCATTTTGTCCCGAAACCGGCTAAAACCGAGAAAACATTGATTCTAAGCAGTAAACAGCGTTGCTACTGTTTCTAGGGTCAGCATGTTTGACATTCCATTGCATTTGACTAATTGTAAGAGTTTGGGATGAATTTGGAGTGTTTAGACAACACTTAAACCCGTTTTATCCCAAAACAAGCTTAAACCTAGGAAACAGGCTAAAACTGAGAGAAAACATTGATTCGAAGCAGTAAACAGCTATGTTACTCTTTCTAGGGTCAAAATATGGAACTATCCAATGCATTTGACTAATTATAAGAGTTCGGTTGAATTTGGACTGTTTAGATACCACTTTTACCCATTTTGTCCCGAAACCGGCTAAAACCGAGAAAACATTGATTCTAAGCAGTCAACAGCATTGCTACTGTTTCTAGGGTCAGAATGTTTGACATTCCAATGCATTTGACTAATTGTAAGAGTTTGGGATGAATTTGGTGTGTTTAGACAACACTTACACCCGTTTTATCCCAAAACAGGCTTAAATCGAGAAAACAGGCTAAAACTGAGAGAAAACATTGATTTGAAGAAGTTAACAACTATGTTACTCTTTCTAGGGTCAAAATATGTAACAATCCAATGTATTTGAGTACTTCTAAGAGTTCAGGCTGAATTTGGAGTGTTTAGACACCACTTTTACCCATTTTGTCCCGAAACAGGCTAAAACCGAGAAAACATTCATTTAAAGCAGTAAACAGATTTGTTACAGTTTCTAGGGTCAGAATGTGTGACATTCCAATGCATTTGACTAATTGTAAGACTTTGGGATGAATTTGGAGTGTTTAGACAACACTTAAACCCGTTTTATCCCAAAACAAGCTTAAACCTAGGAAACAGGCTAAAACTGAGAGAAAACATTGATTCGAAGCAGTAAACAGCTATGTTACTCTTTCTAGGGTCAAAATATGGAACTATCCAATGCATTTGACTAATTATAAGAGTTCGGTTGAATTTGGACTGTTTAGATACCACTTTTACCCATTTTGTCCCAAAACCGGCTAAAACCGAGAAAACATTGATTCTAAGCAGTAAACAGCGTTGCTACTGTTTCTAGGGTCAGCATGTTTGACATTCCAATGCATATGACTAATTGTAAGAGTTTGGGATGAATTTGGAGTGTTTAGACAACACTTAAACCCGTTTTATCCCAAAACAGGCTTAAACCGAGAAAACAAGCTAAAACTGAGAGAAAACATTGATTCGAAGCAGTAAACAGCACTCTTTCTAGGGTCAAAATATGGAACAATCCAATGCATTTGACTAATTATAAGAGTTTGGTTGAATTTGGACTGTTTAGATACCACTTTTACCCATTTTGTCCTGAAACCGGCTAAAACCGAGAAAACATTGATTCTAAGCAGTAAACAGCATTGCTACTGTTTCTAGGGTCAGAATGTTTGACATTCCAATGCATTTGACTAATTGTAAGAGTTTGGGATGAATTTGGAGTGTTTAGACAACACTTAAACCCGTTTTATCCCAAAACAGGCTTAAATCGAGAAAACAGGCTAAAACTGAGAGAAAACATTGATTTGAAGAAGTTAACAACTATGTTACTCTTTCTAGGGTCAAAATATGTAAAAATCCAATGTATTTGAGTATTTCTAAGAGTTCAGGCTGAATTTGGAGTGTTTAGACACCACTTTTACCCATTTTGTCCCGAAACAGGCTAAAACCGAGAAAACATTCATTTAAAGCAGTAAACAGCTTTGTTACAGTTTCTAGGGTCAGAATGTGTGACATTCCAATGCATTTGACTAATTGTAAGACTTTGGGATGAATTTGGAGTGTTTAGACAACACTTAAACCCGTTTTATCCCAAAACAAGCTTAAACCTAGGAAACAGGCTAAAACTGAGAGAAAACATTGATTCGAAGCAGTAAACAGCTATGTTACTCTTTCTAGGGTCAAAATATGTAACAACCCAATGCATTTGACTAATTATAAGAGTTCGGATTGAATTAGAAGTGTTTAGACAACAATTTTACCCATTTTGTCCTAAAACAAGCTAAAACCGAGAAAACATTGATTCGAAGCTGTAAACAGCATTGTTACTGTTTCTAGGGTCAGAATGTGTGACATTCCAATGCATTTGACTAATTATAAGAGTTTGGGATGAATTTGGATTGTTTAGACAACACTTAAACCCGTTTTATCTCAAAACAGGCTTAAACCAAGAAAACAGGCTAAAACCGAGAGAAAACATTGATTCGAAGCAGTAAACAGCTACGTTACTCTTTCTAGGGTCAAAATATGTAAAAATCCAATGTATTTGACTAATTATAAGAGTTCAGGTTGAATTTGGAGTGTCTAGACACCACTTTTACCCATTTTGTCCTAAAACAAGCTAAAACCGAGAAAACATTGATTCGAAGCTGTAAACAGCTATGCTACTGTTTCTAGGGTCGAAATAAGTAACAATACAACGCATTTGACTAACTACAAGAGTTCGGGTTGAATTTGGATTGTTTAGGCACCACTTATACCCATTTTGTCCCCAAAAAGGCTAAAACCAAGAAAACGTTGATTCTAAGCAGTAAACAGCTTTGCTACTGTTTCTAGGGTCAGCATGTTTGACATTCCAATGCATATGACTAATTGTAAGAGTTTGGGATGAATTTGGAGTGTTTAGACAACACTTAAACCCGTTTTATCCCAAAACAGGCTTAAACCGAGAAAACAGGCTAAAACTGAGAGAAAACATTGATTCGAAGCAGTAAACAGCTATGTTACTCTTTCTAGGGTCAAAATATGGAACAATCCAATGCATTTGACTAATTATAAGAGTTCGGTTGAATTTGGACTGTTTAGATACCACTTTTACCCATTTTGTCCCGAAACCGGCTAAAACCAAGAAAACATTGATTCTAAGCAGTAACCAGCGTTGCTACTGTTTCTAGGGTCAGAATGTTTGACATTCCAATGCATATGACTAATTGTAAGAGTTTGGGATGAATTTGGAGTGTTTAGACAACACTTAAACCCGTTTTATCTCAAAACAGGCTTAAACCGAGAAAACAGGCTAACACTGAGAGAAAACTTTGATTCCAAGCAGTAAACAGCTATGTTACTCTTTCTAGGGTCAAAATATGTAATAATCCAATGCATTTTACTAATTATAAGAGTTCGGGTTGAATTTTGAGTGTTTAGATACCACTTTTACCCATTTTGTCCCGAAACATGCTAAAACCGAGAAAACATTGATTCTAAGCAGTAAACAGGGTTGTTACTGTTTCTAGGGTCATAATGTTTGACATTCCAATACGTTTGACTAATTGTAAGAGTTCGGGATGAATTTGGAGTGTTTAGACAACACTTAAACTTGTTTTATCACAAAAGAGGCTTAAACCAAGAAAACAGGCTAAAACTGAGAGAAAACATTGATTCCAAGCAGTAAACAACTATGTTACTCTTTCTAGGGTCAAAATATGCAACAAACCAATGCATTTGACTAATTATAAGAGTTCGGATTGAATTAGAAGTATTTAGACAACAATTTTACCCATTTTGTCCTAAAACAAGCTAAAACCGAGAAAACATTGATTCGAAGCTGTAAACAACATTGTTACTGTTTCTAGGGTCATAATGTGTGACATTCCATTGCATTTGACTAATTGTAAGATTTTGGGATGAATTTGGAGTGTTTAGACAACACTTAAACCCGTTTTATCCCAAAACAGACTTAAATCGAGAAAACAAGCTAAAACCGAGAGAAAACATTGATTCCAAGCAGAAACAGCTATGTTACTCTTTCAAGGGTCAAAATATGTAACAATCCAATGCATTTTAGTACTTATAAGAGTTCAGGTTGAATTTGGAGTGTTTAGACACCACTTTTACCCATTTTGTCCCGAAACCGGCTAAAACCGAGAAAACATTGATTCTAAGCAGTAAACAGCGTTGCTACTGTTTCTAGGGTCAGCATGTTTGACATTCCAATGCATATGACTAATTGTAAGAGTTTGGGATGAATTTGGAGTGTTTAGACAACACTTAAACCCATTTTATCTCAAAACAGGCTTAAACCGAGAAAACAGGCTAACACCGAGAGAAAACATTGATTCGAAGCAGTAAACTGATACGTTACTCTTTCTAGGGTCAAAATATGTAAAAATCCAATGTATTTGACTAATTATAAGAGTTTAGGTTGAATTTGGAGTTTCTAGACACCACTTTTACCCATTTTGTCCTAAAACAAGCTAAAACCGAGAAAACATTGATTCGAAGCTGTAAACAACATTGTTACTGTTTCTAGGGTCAGAATGTTTGACATTCCAATGCATATGACTAATTGTAAGAGTTTGGGATGAATTTGGAGTGTTTAGACAACACTTAAACCCGTTTTATCCCAAAACAGACTTAAATCGAGAAAACAAGCTAAAACCGAGAGAAAACATTGATTCCAAGCAGAAACAGCTATGTTACTCTTTCAAGGGTCAAAATATGTAACAATCCAATGCATTTTAGTACTTATAAGAGTTCAGGTTGAATTTGGAGTGTTTAGACACCACTTTTACCCATTTTGTCCCGAAAAAGGCTATAACCGAGAAAAGATTCATTTAGAGCAGTAAACAGCTTTGTTACAGTTTCTAGGGTCAGAATGTGTGACAATCCAATGCATTTGACTAATTGTAAGAGTTTGGGATGAATTTGGAGTGTTTAGACAACAGTTAAACCTGTTTTATCCCAAAACAAGCTTAAACCGTGAAAACAGGCTAAAACTGAGAGAAAACTTTGATTCCAAGCAGTAAACAGCTATGTTACTCTTTCTAGGGTCAAAATATGTAATAATCCAATGCATTTTACTAATTATAAGAGTTCGGGTTGAATTTTGAGTGTTTAGATACCACTTTTACCCATTTTGTCCCGAAACCGGCTAAAACCGAGAAAACATTGATTCTAAGCAGTAAACAGCGTTGCTACTGTTTCTAGGGTCAGCATGTTTGACATTCCATTGCATTTGACTAATTGTAAGAGTTTGGGATGAATTTGGAGTGTTTAGACAACACTTAAACCCGTTTTATCCCAAAACAAGCTTAAACCTAGGAAACAGGCTAAAACTGAGAGAAAACATTGATTCGAAGCAGTAAACAGCTATGTTACTCTTTCTAGGGTCAAAATATGGAACTATCCAATGCATTTGACTAATTATAAGAGTTCGGTTGAATTTGGACTGTTTAGATACCACTTTTACCCATTTTGTCCCGAAACCGGCTAAAACCGAGAAAACATTGATTCTAAGCAGTCAACAGCATTGCTACTGTTTCTAGGGTCAGAATGTTTGACATTCCAATGCATTTGACTAATTGTAAGAGTTTGGGATGAATTTGGTGTGTTTAGACAACACTTACACCCGTTTTATCCCAAAACAGGCTTAAATCGAGAAAACAGGCTAAAACTGAGAGAAAACATTGATTTGAAGAAGTTAACAACTATGTTACTCTTTCTAGGGTCAAAATATGTAACAATCCAATGTATTTGAGTACTTCTAAGAGTTCAGGCTGAATTTGGAGTGTTTAGACACCACTTTTACCCATTTTGTCCCGAAACAGGCTAAAACCGAGAAAACATTCATTTAAAGCAGTAAACAGATTTGTTACAGTTTCTAGGGTCAGAATGTGTGACATTCCAATGCATTTGACTAATTGTAAGACTTTGGGATGAATTTGGAGTGTTTAGACAACACTTAAACCCGTTTTATCCCAAAACAAGCTTAAACCTAGGAAACAGGCTAAAACTGAGAGAAAACATTGATTCGAAGCAGTAAACAGCTATGTTACTCTTTCTAGGGTCAAAATATGGAACTATCCAATGCATTTGACTAATTATAAGAGTTCGGTTGAATTTGGACTGTTTAGATACCACTTTTACCCATTTTGTCCCAAAACCGGCTAAAACCGAGAAAACATTGATTCTAAGCAGTAAACAGCGTTGCTACTGTTTCTAGGGTCAGCATGTTTGACATTCCAATGCATATGACTAATTGTAAGAGTTTGGGATGAATTTGGAGTGTTTAGACAACACTTAAACCCGTTTTATCCCAAAACAGGCTTAAACCGAGAAAACAAGCTAAAACTGAGAGAAAACATTGATTCGAAGCAGTAAACAGCACTCTTTCTAGGGTCAAAATATGGAACAATCCAATGCATTTGACTAATTATAAGAGTTTGGTTGAATTTGGACTGTTTAGATACCACTTTTACCCATTTTGTCCTGAAACCGGCTAAAACCGAGAAAACATTGATTCTAAGCAGTAAACAGCATTGCTACTGTTTCTAGGGTCAGAATGTTTGACATTCCAATGCATTTGACTAATTGTAAGAGTTTGGGATGAATTTGGAGTGTTTAGACAACACTTAAACCCGTTTTATCCCAAAACAGGCTTAAATCGAGAAAACAGGCTAAAACTGAGAGAAAACATTGATTTGAAGAAGTTAACAACTATGTTACTCTTTCTAGGGTCAAAATATGTAAAAATCCAATGTATTTGAGTATTTCTAAGAGTTCAGGCTGAATTTGGAGTGTTTAGACACCACTTTTACCCATTTTGTCCCGAAACAGGCTAAAACCGAGAAAACATTCATTTAAAGCAGTAAACAGCTTTGTTACAGTTTCTAGGGTCAGAATGTGTGACATTCCAATGCATTTGACTAATTGTAAGACTTTGGGATGAATTTGGAGTGTTTAGACAACACTTAAACCCGTTTTATCCCAAAACAAGCTTAAACCTAGGAAACAGGCTAAAACTGAGAGAAAACATTGATTCGAAGCAGTAAACAGCTATGTTACTCTATCTAGGGTCAAAATATGTAACAACCCAATGCATTTGACTAATTATAAGAGTTCGGATTGAATTAGAAGTGTTTAGACAACAATTTTACCCATTTTGTCCTAAAACAAGCTAAAACCGAGAAAACATTGATTCGAAGCTGTAAACAGCATTGTTACTGTTTCTAGGGTCAGAATGTGTGACATTCCAATGCATTTGACTAATTATAAGAGTTTGGGATGAATTTGGATTGTTTAGACAACACTTAAACCCGTTTTATCTCAAAACAGGCTTAAACCAAGAAAACAGGCTAAAACCGAGAGAAAACATTGATTCGAAGCAGTAAACAGCTACGTTACTCTTTCTAGGGTCAAAATATGTAAAAATCCAATGTATTTGACTAATTATAAGAGTTCAGGTTGAATTTGGAGTGTCTAGACACCACTTTTACCCATTTTGTCCTAAAACAAGCTAAAACCGAGAAAACATTGATTCGAAGCTGTAAACAGCTATGCTACTGTTTCTAGGGTCGAAATAAGTAACAATACAACGCATTTGACTAACTACAAGAGTTCGGGTTGAATTTGGATTGTTTAGCCACCACTTATACCCATTTTGTCCCCAAAAAGGCTAAAACCAAGAAAACGTTGATTCTAAGCAGTAAACAGCTTTGCTACTGTTTCTAGGGTCAGCATGTTTGACATTCCAATGCATATGACTAATTGTAAGAGTTTGGGATGAATTTGGAGTGTTTAGACAACGCTTAAACCCGTTTTATCCCAAAACAGGCTTAAACCGAGAAAACAGGCTAAAACTGAGAGAAAACATTGATTCGAAGCAGTAAACAGCTATGTTACTCTTTCTAGGGTCAAAATATGGAACAATCCAATGCATTTGACTAATTATAAGAGTTCGGTTGAATTTGGACTGTTTAGATACCACTTTTACCCATTTTGTCCCGAAACCGGCTAAAACCAAGAAAACATTGATTCTAAGCAGTAACCAGCGTTGCTACTGTTTCTAGGGTCAGAATGTTTGACATTCCAATGCATATGACTAATTGTAAGAGTTTGGGATGAATTTGGAGTGTTTAGACAACACTTAAACCCGTTTTATCTCAAAACAGGCTTAAACCGAGAAAACAGGCTAACACTGAGAGAAAACTTTGATTCCAAGCAGTAAACAGCTATGTTACTCTTTCTAGGGTCAAAATATGTAATAATCCAATGCATTTTACTAATTATAAGAGTTCGGGTTGAATTTTGAGTGTTTAGATACCACTTTTACCCATTTTGTCCCGAAACATGCTAAAACCAAGAAAACATTGATTCTAAGCAGTAAACAGGGTTGTTACTGTTTCTAGGGTCATAATGTTTGACATTCCAATACGTTTGACTAATTGTAAGAGTTCGGGATGAATTTGGAGTGTTTAGACAACACTTAAACTTGTTTTATCACAAAAGAGGCTTAAACCAAGAAAACAGGCTAAAACTGAGAGAAAACATTGATTCCAAGCAGTAAACAACTATGTTACTCTTTCTAGGGTCAAAATATGCAACAAACCAATGCATTTGACTAATTATAAGAGTTCGGATTGAATTAGAAGTATTTAGACAACAATTTTACCCATTTTGTCCTAAAACAAGCTAAAACCGAGAAAACATTGATTCGAAGCTGTAAACAACATTGTTACTGTTTCTAGGGTCATAATGTGTGACATTCCATTGCATTTGACTAATTGTAAGATTTTGGGATGAATTTGGAGTGTTTAGACAACACTTAAACCCGTTTTATCCCAAAACAGACTTAAATCGAGAAAACAAGCTAAAACCGAGAGAAAACATTGATTCCAAGCAGAAACAGCTATGTTACTCTTTCAAGGGTCAAAATATGTAACAATCCAATGCATTTTAGTACTTATAAGAGTTCAGGTTGAATTTGGAGTGTTTAGACACCACTTTTACCCATTTTGTCCCGAAACCGGCTAAAACCGAGAAAACATTGATTCTAAGCAGTAAACAGCGTTGCTACTGTTTCTAGGGTCAGCATGTTTGACATTCCAATGCATATGACTAATTGTAAGAGTTTGGGATGAATTTGGAGTGTTTAGACAACACTTAAACCCGTTTTATCTCAAAACAGGCTTAAACCGAGAAAACAGGCTAACACCGAGAGAAAACATTGATTCGAAGCAGTAAACTGATACGTTACTCTTTCTAGGGTCAAAATATGTAAAAATCCAATGTATTTGACTAATTATAAGAGTTTAGGTTGAATTTGGAGTTTCTAGACACCACTTTTACCCATTTTGTCCTAAAACAAGCTAAAACCGAGAAAACATTGATTCGAAGCTGTAAACAACATTGTTACTGTTTCTAGGGTCAGAATGTTTGACATTCCAATGCATATGACTAATTGTAAGAGTTTGGGATGAATTTGGAGTGTTTAGACAACACTTAAACCCGTTTTATCCCAAAACAGACTTAAATCGAGAAAACAAGCTAAAACCGAGAGAAAACATTGATTCCAAGCAGAAACAGCTATGTTACTCTTTCAAGGGTCAAAATATGTAACAATCCAATGCATTTTAGTACTTATAAGAGTTCAGGTTGAATTTGGAGTGTTTAGACACCACTTTTACCCATTTTGTCCCGAAAAAGGCTATAACCGAGAAAAGATTCATTTAGAGCAGTAAACAGCTTTGTTACAGTTTCTAGGGTCAGAATGTGTGACAATCCAATGCATTTGACTAATTGTAAGAGTTTGGGATGAATTTGGAGTGTTTAGACAACAGTTAAACCTGTTTTATCCCAAAACAAGCTTAAACCGTGAAAACAGGCTAAAACTGAGAGAAAACTTTGATTCCAAGCAGTAAACAGCTATGTTACTCTTTCTAGGGTCAAAATATGTAATAATCCAATGCATTTTACTAATTATAAGAGTTCGGGTTGAATTTTGAGTGTTTAGATACCACTTTTACCCATTTTGTCCCGAAACCGGCTAAAACCGAGAAAACATTGATTCTAAGCAGTAAACAGCGTTGCTACTGTTTCTAGGGTCAGCATGTTTGACATTCCATTGCATTTGACTAATTGTAAGAGTTTGGGATGAATTTGGAGTGTTTAGACAACACTTAAACCCGTTTTATCCCAAAACAAGCTTAAACCTAGGAAACAGGCTAAAACTGAGAGAAAACATTGATTCGAAGCAGTAAACAGCTATGTTACTCTTTCTAGGGTCAAAATATGGAACTATCCAATGCATTTGACTAATTATAAGAGTTCGGTTGAATTTGGACTGTTTAGATACCACTTTTACCCATTTTGTCCCGAAACCGGCTAAAACCGAGAAAACATTGATTCTAAGCAGTCAACAGCATTGCTACTGTTTCTAGGGTCAGAATGTTTGACATTCCAATGCATTTGACTAATTGTAAGAGTTTGGGATGAATTTGGTGTGTTTAGACAACACTTACACCCGTTTTATCCCAAAACAGGCTTAAATCGAGAAAACAGGCTAAAACTGAGAGAAAACATTGATTTGAAGAAGTTAACAACTATGTTACTCTTTCTAGGGTCAAAATATGTAACAATCCAATGTATTTGAGTACTTCTAAGAGTTCAGGCTGAATTTGGAGTGTTTAGACACCACTTTTACCCATTTTGTCCCGAAACAGGCTAAAACCGAGAAAACATTCATTTAAAGCAGTAAACAGATTTGTTACAGTTTCTAGGGTCAGAATGTGTGACATTCCAATGCATTTGACTAATTGTAAGACTTTGGGATGAATTTGGAGTGTTTAGACAACACTTAAACCCGTTTTATCCCAAAACAAGCTTAAACCTAGGAAACAGGCTAAAACTGAGAGAAAACATTGATTCGAAGCAGTAAACAGCTATGTTACTCTTTCTAGGGTCAAAATATGGAACTATCCAATGCATTTGACTAATTATAAGAGTTCGGTTGAATTTGGACTGTTTAGATACCACTTTTACCCATTTTGTCCCAAAACCGGCTAAAACCGAGAAAACATTGATTCTAAGCAGTAAACAGCGTTGCTACTGTTTCTAGGGTCAGCATGTTTGACATTCCAATGCATATGACTAATTGTAAGAGTTTGGGATGAATTTGGAGTGTTTAGACAACACTTAAACCCGTTTTATCCCAAAACAGGCTTAAACCGAGAAAACAAGCTAAAACTGAGAGAAAACATTGATTCGAAGCAGTAAACAGCACTCTTTCTAGGGTCAAAATATGGAACAATCCAATGCATTTGACTAATTATAAGAGTTTGGTTGAATTTGGACTGTTTAGATACCACTTTTACCCATTTTGTCCTGAAACCGGCTAAAACCGAGAAAACATTGATTCTAAGCAGTAAACAGCATTGCTACTGTTTCTAGGGTCAGAATGTTTGACATTCCAATGCATTTGACTAATTGTAAGAGTTTGGGATGAATTTGGAGTGTTTAGACAACACTTAAACCCGTTTTATCCCAAAACAGGCTTAAATCGAGAAAACAGGCTAAAACTGAGAGAAAACATTGATTTGAAGAAGTTAACAACTATGTTACTCTTTCTAGGGTCAAAATATGTAAAAATCCAATGTATTTGAGTATTTCTAAGAGTTCAGGCTGAATTTGGAGTGTTTAGACACCACTTTTACCCATTTTGTCCCGAAACAGGCTAAAACCGAGAAAACATTCATTTAAAGCAGTAAACAGCTTTGTTACAGTTTCTAGGGTCAGAATGTGTGACATTCCAATGCATTTGACTAATTGTAAGACTTTGGGATGAATTTGGAGTGTTTAGACAACACTTAAACCCGTTTTATCCCAAAACAAGCTTAAACCTAGGAAACAGGCTAAAACTGAGAGAAAACATTGATTCGAAGCAGTAAACAGCTATGTTACTCTATCTAGGGTCAAAATATGTAACAACCCAATGCATTTGACTAATTATAAGAGTTCGGATTGAATTAGAAGTGTTTAGACAACAATTTTACCCATTTTGTCCTAAAACAAGCTAAAACCGAGAAAACATTGATTCGAAGCTGTAAACAGCATTGTTACTGTTTCTAGGGTCAGAATGTGTGACATTCCAATGCATTTGACTAATTATAAGAGTTTGGGATGAATTTGGATTGTTTAGACAACACTTAAACCCGTTTTATCTCAAAACAGGCTTAAACCAAGAAAACAGGCTAAAACCGAGAGAAAACATTGATTCGAAGCAGTAAACAGCTACGTTACTCTTTCTAGGGTCAAAATATGTAAAAATCCAATGTATTTGACTAATTATAAGAGTTCAGGTTGAATTTGGAGTGTCTAGACACCACTTTTACCCATTTTGTCCTAAAACAAGCTAAAACCGAGAAAACATTGATTCGAAGCTGTAAACAGCTATGCTACTGTTTCTAGGGTCGAAATAAGTAACAATACAACGCATTTGACTAACTACAAGAGTTCGGGTTGAATTTGGATTGTTTAGCCACCACTTATACCCATTTTGTCCCCAAAAAGGCTAAAACCAAGAAAACGTTGATTCTAAGCAGTAAACAGCTTTGCTACTGTTTCTAGGGTCAGCATGTTTGACATTCCAATGCATATGACTAATTGTAAGAGTTTGGGATGAATTTGGAGTGTTTAGACAACGCTTAAACCCGTTTTATCCCAAAACAGGCTTAAACCGAGAAAACAGGCTAAAACTGAGAGAAAACATTGATTCGAAGCAGTAAACAGCTATGTTACTCTTTCTAGGGTCAAAATATGGAACAATCCAATGCATTTGACTAATTATAAGAGTTCGGTTGAATTTGGACTGTTTAGATACCACTTTTACCCATTTTGTCCCGAAACCGGCTAAAACCAAGAAAACATTGATTCTAAGCAGTAACCAGCGTTGCTACTGTTTCTAGGGTCAGAATGTTTGACATTCCAATGCATATGACTAATTGTAAGAGTTTGGGATGAATTTGGAGTGTTTAGACAACACTTAAACCCGTTTTATCTCAAAACAGGCTTAAACCGAGAAAACAGGCTAACACTGAGAGAAAACTTTGATTCCAAGCAGTAAACAGCTATGTTACTCTTTCTAGGGTCAAAATATGTAATAATCCAATGCATTTTACTAATTATAAGAGTTCGGGTTGAATTTTGAGTGTTTAGATACCACTTTTACCCATTTTGTCCCGAAACATGCTAAAACCGAGAAAACATTGATTCTAAGCAGTAAACAGGGTTGTTACTGTTTCTAGGGTCATAATGTTTGACATTCCAATACGTTTGACTAATTGTAAGAGTTCGGGATGAATTTGGAGTGTTTAGACAACACTTAAACTTGTTTTATCACAAAAGAGGCTTAAACCAAGAAAACAGGCTAAAACTGAGAGAAAACATTGATTCCAAGCAGTAAACAACTATGTTACTCTTTCTAGGGTCAAAATATGCAACAAACCAATGCATTTGACTAATTATAAGAGTTCGGATTGAATTAGAAGTATTTAGACAACAATTTTACCCATTTTGTCCTAAAACAAGCTAAAACCGAGAAAACATTGATTCGAAGCTGTAAACAACATTGTTACTGTTTCTAGGGTCATAATGTGTGACATTCCATTGCATTTGACTAATTGTAAGATTTTGGGATGAATTTGGAGTGTTTAGACAACACTTAAACCCGTTTTATCCCAAAACAGACTTAAATCGAGAAAACAAGCTAAAACCGAGAGAAAACATTGATTCCAAGCAGAAACAGCTATGTTACTCTTTCAAGGGTCAAAATATGTAACAATCCAATGCATTTTAGTACTTATAAGAGTTCAGGTTGAATTTGGAGTGTTTAGACACCACTTTTACCCATTTTGTCCCGAAACCGGCTAAAACCGAGAAAACATTGATTCTAAGCAGTAAACAGCGTTGCTACTGTTTCTAGGGTCAGCATGTTTGACATTCCAATGCATATGACTAATTGTAAGAGTTTGGGATGAATTTGGAGTGTTTAGACAACACTTAAACCCGTTTTATCTCAAAACAGGCTTAAACCGAGAAAACAGGCTAACACCGAGAGAAAACATTGATTCGAAGCAGTAAACTGATACGTTACTCTTTCTAGGGTCAAAATATGTAAAAATCCAATGTATTTGACTAATTATAAGAGTTTAGGTTGAATTTGGAGTTTCTAGACACCACTTTTACCCATTTTGTCCTAAAACAAGCTAAAACCGAGAAAACATTGATTCGAAGCTGTAAACAACATTGTTACTGTTTCTAGGGTCAGAATGTTTGACATTCCAATGCATATGACTAATTGTAAGAGTTTGGGATGAATTTGGAGTGTTTAGACAACACTTAAACCCGTTTTATCCCAAAACAGACTTAAATCGAGAAAACAAGCTAAAACCGAGAGAAAACATTGATTCCAAGCAGAAACAGCTATGTTACTCTTTCAAGGGTCAAAATATGTAACAATCCAATGCATTTTAGTACTTATAAGAGTTCAGGTTGAATTTGGAGTGTTTAGACACCACTTTTACCCATTTTGTCCCGAAAAAGGCTATAACCGAGAAAAGATTCATTTAGAGCAGTAAACAGCTTTGTTACAGTTTCTAGGGTCAGAATGTGTGACAATCCAATGCATTTGACTAATTGTAAGAGTTTGGAATGAATTTGGAGTGTTTAGACAACAGTTAAACCTGTTTTATCCCAAAACAAGCTTAAACCTAGGAAACAGGCTAAAACTGAGAGAAAACATTGATTCGAAGCAGTAAACAGCTATGTTACTCTTTCTAGGGTCAAAATATGGAACTATCCAATGCATTTGACTAATTATAAGAGTTCGGTTGAATTTGGACTGTTTAGATACCACTTTTACCCATTTTGTCCCGAAACCGGCTAAAACCAAGAAAACATTGATTCTAAGCAGTAACCAGCGTTGCTACTGTTTCTAGGGTCAGAATGTTTGACATTCCAATGCATATGACTAATTGTAAGAGTTCAGGATGAATTTGGAGTGTTTAGACAACACTTAAACCCGTTTTATCCCAAAACAGGCTTAAATCGAGAAAACAGGCTAAAACTGAGAGAAAACATTGATTTGAAGAAGTAAACAACTATGTTACTCTTTCTAGGGTCAAAATATGTAACAATCCAATGTATTTGACTACTTATAAGAGTTCAGGCTGAATTTGGAGTGTTTAGACACCACTTTTACCCATTTTGTCCCGAAACAGGCTAAAACCGAGAAAACATTCATTTGAAGCAGTAAACAGCTATGTTACTGTTTCTAGGATCAGAATATTTGACATTCCAATACATTTGACTAATTGTAAGAGTTCGGGATGAATTTGGAGTGTTTAGACAACACTTAAACCTGTTTTATCACAAAACAGGCTTAAACCAAGAAAACAGGCTAAAACTGAGAGAAAACATTGATTCCAAGCATTAAACAACTATGTTACTCTTTCTAGGGTCAAAATATGCAACAAACCAATGCATTTGACTAATTATAAGAGTTCGGATTGAATTAGAAGTGTTTAGACAACAATTTTACCCATTTTGTCCTAAAACAAGCTAAAACCGAGAAAACATTGATTCGAAGCTGTAAACAACATTGTTACTGTTTCTAGGGTCATAATGTGTGACATTCCATTGCATTTGACTAATTGTAAGATTTTGGGATGAATTTGGAGTGTTTAGACAACACTTAAACCCGTTTTATCCCAAAACAGACTTAAATCGAGAAAACAAGCTAAAACCGAGAGAAAACATTGATTCCAAGCAGAAACAGCTATGTTACTCTTTCAAGGGTCAAAATATGTAACAATCCAATGCATTTTAGTACTTATAAGAGTTCAGGTTGAATTTGGAGTGTTTAGACACCACTTTTACCCATTTTGTCCCGAAAAAGGCTATAACCGAGAAAAGATTCATTTAGAGCAGTAAACAGCTTTGTTACAGTTTCTAGGGTCAGAATGTGTGACAATCCAATGCATTTGACTAATTGTAAGAGTTTGGGATGAATTTGGAGTGTTTAGACAACAGTTAAACCTGTTTTATCCCAAAACAAGCTTAAACCTAGGAAACAGGCTAAAACTGAGAGAAAACTTTGATTCCAAGCAGTAAACAGCTATGTTACTCTTTCTAGGGTCAAAATATGTAATAATCCAATGCATTTTACTAATTATAAGAGTTCGGGTTGAATTTTGAGTGTTTAGATACCACTTTTACCCATTTTGTCCCGAAACATGCTAAAACCGAGAAAACATTGATTCTAAGCAGTAAACAGGGTTGTTACTGTTTCTAGGGTCATAATGTGTGACATTCCATTGCATTTGACTAATTGTAAGAGTTTGGGATGAATTTGGAGTGTTTAGACAACACTTAAACCCGTTTTATCCCAAAACAAGCTTAAACCTAGGAAACAGGCTAAAACTGAGAGAAAACATTGATTCGAAGCAGTAAACAGCTATGTTACTCTTTCTAGGGTCAAAATATGTAACAACCCAATGCATTTGACTAATTATAAGAGTTCGGATTGAATTAGAAGTGTTTAGACAACAATTTTACCCATTTTGTCCTAAAACAAGCTAAAACCGAGAAAACATTGATTCGAAGCTGTAAACAGCATTGTTACTGTTTCTAGGGTCAGAATGTGTGACATTCCAATGCATTTGACTAATTATAAGAGTTTGGGATGAATTTGGATTGTTTAGACAACACTTAAACCCGTTTTATCTCAAAACAGGCTTAAACCGAGAAAACAGGCTAACACCGAGAGAAAACATTGATTCGAAGCAGTAAACAGCTACTTTACTCTTTCTAGGGTCAAAATATGTAAAAATCCAATGTATTTGACTAATTATAAGAGTTCAGGTTGAATTTGGAGTTTCTAGACACCACTTTTACCCATTTTGTCCTAAAACAAGCTAAAACCGAGAAAACATTGATTTGAAGCTGTAAACAGCTATGCTACTGTTTCTAGGGTCGAAATAAGTAACAATACAACGCATTTGACTAACTACAAGAGTTCGGGTTGAATTTGGATTGTTTAGCCACCACTTATACCCATTTTGTCCCCAAAAAGGCTAAAACCAAGAAAACGTTGATTCTAAGCAGTGAACAGCGTTGTTACAGTTTGTAGGTCAGAATGTGTGACATGCCAATGCATTTGACTAATTGTAAGAGTTTGTGATGAATTTGGATTGTTTAGTTACACAGAAACCCGTTGTATCCCAGAACTGGCTTAAACCGAGAAAACAAGCTAAAACTGAGAGAAAACATTGATTCGAAGCAGTAAACAGTTATGTTACTCTTTCTAGGGTCAAAATATAGAACAATCCAATGCATTTGACTAATTATAAGAGTTCGGTTGAATTTGGACTGTTTAGATACCACTTTTACCCATTTTGTCCCGAAACCGGCTAAAACCAAGAAAACATTTATTCTAAGCAGTAACCAGCGTTGCTACTGTTTCTAGGGTCAGAATGTTTGACATTCCAATGCATATGACTAATTGTAAGAGTTCAGGATGAATTTGGAGTGTTTAGACAACACTTAAACCCGTTTTATCCCAAAACAGGCTTAAATCGAGAAAACAGGCTAAAACTGAGAGAAAACATTGAGTTGAAGAAGTAAACAGTTATGTTACTCTTTCTAGTGTCAAAATATAGAACAATCCAATGCATTTGACTAATTATAAGAGTTCGGTTGAATTTGGACTGTTTAGATACCACTTTTACCCATTTTGTCCCGAAACCGGCTAAAACCGAGAAAACATTGATTCTAAGCAGTAAACAGCATTGCTACTGTTTCTAGGGTCAGAATGTTTGACATTCCAATACATATGACTAATTGTAAGAGTTTGGGATGAATTTGGAGTGTTTAGACAACACTTAAACCCGTTTTATCCCAAAACAGGCTTAAACCGAGAAAACAGGCTAAAACCGAGAGAAAACATTTATTTGAAGCAGTAAACAGCTATGTTACTCTTTCTAGGGTCAAAATATGTAACAACCCAATGTATTTGACTAATTATAAGAGTTCAGGTTTAATTTAGTGTGTTTAGACACCACGTTTACCCATTTTGTCCCGAAACAAGATAAAACCGAGAAAACAATCATTTGAAGCAGTAAACAGCTTTGTTACTTTTTCTAGGGTCAGAATGTGTGACAATCCAATGCATTTGACTAATTGTAAGAGTTTGGGATAAATTTGGAGTGTTTAGACAACACTTTTACCCATTTTGTCCCGAAACAGGCTAGAACCAAGAAAACAGGCTAAAACCGAGAAAAAACTTTGATTCCAAGCAGTAAACAGCTATGTTACTCTTTCTAGGGTCAAAATATGTAATAATCCAATGCATTTTACTAATTATAAGAGTTCGGGTTGAATTTTGAGTGTTTAGATACCACTTTTACCCATTTTGTCCCGAAACATGCTAAAACCGAGAAAACATTGATTCTAAGCAGTAAACAGGGTTGTTACTGTTTCTAGGGTCATAATGTTTGACATTCCAATACGTTTGACTAATTGTAAGAGTTCGGGATGAATTTGGAGTGTTTAGACAACACTTAAATTTGTTTTATCACAAAACAGGCTTAAACCAAGAAAACAGGCTAAAACTGATAGAAAACATTGATTCCAAGCAGTAAACAGATATGTTACTCTTTCTAGGGTCAAAATATGGAACAATCCAATGTATTTGACTAATTATAAGAGTTTGGTTGAATTTGGACTGTTTAGATACCACTTTCACCCATTTTGTCCCGAAACCGGCTAAAACCAAGAAAACATTGATTCTAAGCAGTAAACAGCATTGCTACTGTTTCTAGGGTCAGAATGTTTGACATTCCAATGCATTTGACTAATTGTAAGAGTTTGGGATGAATTTGGAGTGTTTAGACAACACTTAAACACTTAAATCGAGAAAACAGGCTAAAACTGAGAGAAAACATTGATTTGAAGAAGTTAACAACTATGTTACTCTTTCTAGGGTCAAAATTATGAACACACACACTACTGTCCGTACAACCGTACGTCCGTACGTCCGTACGTCCGTACAACTAACCCATTGGGCCGTCCGTACCATTTAGGGGCCTTGCAAGTCCAACCCATTGAAGACAGCCTCCAACGGTCACAAGACTTCGAGAACCTTCCCATTTAGCCGTTGGCGGCATTGTGCAAGTGGATGTGCAAGTGGGAAGTCAAAGGAAGAATCACATGTGCTATTAAGGAGATGTCACTTTCAGTGTGTGTATTTGTGCATAGCATCTTAGTAGAATATTCTCTTTGTATATGACTATATTTAGATTGTAACCATGAACTAAATCAAGTAAGTAGGTCTTTTCTTCTTCTACACTTTCTCGCTTACACTCTCTCTCTCTCCCTTTCGTTTACTCACTTAACTAAACACAAACTCACTTGTTCTACACACTCGATCTCCTCATTCTCTTTTGTGTCTAAACTTACATGGTATCAGAGCCTCATTGTTCCTAGTTACACACTCATCACAAACTTCCGCTTTATTGTTCCTCTTGTGTTGGTTTCAAACGCTAAAACTCTCTTCTCTTTAACCGTTGGGTAATACTATAAACCGGTGGACAAAACTCCATGGAAGGCACCAAGACCTTGATTGTTCCAGTTACTCTCAAAGGGGAGAACTACTTGTTGTGGGCAAGAACTACAAAGACGGCACTATGCGGCCGAGGGCTTTGGACCCATATTACCACAAGTGAGGCTCCCAAGGAAGAGCCTACCAAAGACGGCAAAGAAGCGGTCACAAGTGGTGAAGACAAATGGTTTCAAGAAGACCAACGTGTGCTTGCCATCATCCAAAAGTCTCTTGATGCTCCAATACTCGAAGCCTATTCATATTGTGAGACGGCCAAGGATCTATGGGACACATTGCAAAATGTGTTCGGTAACACCACCAATTTGAACCGAGTCTTTGAGATCAAGAGGGCCATTAACAATCTTAGCCAAGAAGACATGGAGTTCACAAAACACTTTGGAAAGTTTCGTCTCTTTGGGCTGAGCTTGAAATGCTTAGGCCGGCGACGCTTGATCCGGCCATCTTGAACGAGAGGCGCGAGCAAGACAAGGTGTTCGGCCTCCTTCTCACACTGAATCCATCTTACAATGATCTCATAAAACATATCTTGAGGTCAGACAAGCTTCCTAGCCTAGATGAGGTATGCAGCCAGATTCAAAAGGAGCATGGCTCCATGGGGCTATTTGGAAATAAAGGTGAACTTGTAACCGCAAATAAGGTGGAGGCAGCGGCTGCAAACAAAGGATACTACCGACATGATGACAAGAATCCTCCAGTATGTGACCATTGTAAGAAGCCCGGCCACTTCAAGAGCCGCTGCTGGATCCTTCATCCCCACCTTAGAGTCAACCGAGGCATGACCAATCGTGGAGGTCCAAAGGCTCACCAAGCGGCTATAGTGGGGGAAGTGGCAACAACTGACACAAACCACCGAGTTATTGAAGGGAATGGTACTGCACTAGCCTCATCCTCGGAGCTGGTGAAGAGGTCAGACCTGGACGCCCTCATCAAAGCCATCAAGGAGGCCTCCGGTAACTCATTTCTTGCCTTAAAACCGGATAAACCCCTTATAGTAGATTCAGGTGCATCTCATCACATGATTAGTGATCCTAAGCTGATTAGTGACATTGAACCTGCCTTGGGGAATGTGATTATTGCAAATGGTGAAAAAGTACCGGTTAAGGGAATAGGAAACTTAAAATTGTTTGATAAAGTATCTAAGGCCTTTTACATGCCTAGTTTCACATCTAACTTGCTATCAGTTAAGAGAGCTACCACTGATTTAAATTGCTATGCAATATTTGGTCCTAATAAGGTTTATTTTCAGGATATTGAGACAAGTAAAGTTCTTGGCCAAGGAGGTTCTAAGGATGATCTCTATGTGCTTGAGGATTTGAACCTATCTTCTTCTTCTTCATCTTGTTTTAATTCGGTTATTGTTAAACCTAATGATCCTATTTGGCATGCTAGACTAGGACACCCTCACTTTCGAGCTCTAGAACTTATGTTTCCAAATATTTCTTTCAAAAATGCTGAATGTGAAGCATGTATCCTTGGTAAACATTGCAAATCGGTTTTTTCTAAGTCTTTGACTATCTATGAAATTTGCTTTGATCTTGTTCATTCTGATGTATGGACATCTCCATGCTTATCTAGAGAAAATCAAAAGTATTTTGTTACTTTTATTGATGAAAAGTCTAAGTATACTTGGCTAACCTTGCTCCCTTATAAGGATAGAGTTCTTGAAGCATTTATTAGTTTCCAAAATTATGTGACTAACCATTATAATGCAAAGATTAAAATGTTGAGATCAGATAATGGGGGAGAATACACAAGCCATGCCTTTAAACAACATCTCACCAAATTTGGCATAATTCATCAAACCTGTTGCCCTTACACTCCACAACAAAATGGTGTTGCGGAAAGGAAGAACAGGCACCTAATGGAAGTGGCTCGGTCCATGATGTTTCACACTAATGTCCCAAAACATTTTTGGAGTGATGATGTCCTTGCGGCGTGTTATCTCATCAATCGCATACCCACAAGGATTTTACAAGACGTCTCTCCATTTGAGGTATTAAACAAAGAAAAACCTACGTTTGACCATTTAAGAGTATTTGGTTGTACTTGCTTTGTGTTGAGACCAGGTGAATTACGCGACAAACTTGAGGCCAAGAGCACCAAGGCAATGTTCATTGGCTATTCGACAACACAAAAAGGGTATAAGTGCTATGATCATGAAGCCAAAAGGGTCTTAGTATCTCGGGATGTAAAGTTCTTGGAGTATCAAGGATACTACAACAAGAAAAACTGGGACGACCTACGGGACTTGTCAAACCCTCTATCCGATCGGGCAACAAACCTCCGGATCATACTCGAACGGCTAGGCGTCACAAACGATAGGAACGATCGGGACGCCCCTATCTCACCCAAGCCAAACCCACCAAGAGAGCTTGAGCCAACTATAGAAAGCAGCTCCAGCAAGTCTAACAATCACCCAACGCCAATGGCTCCATTACATCATGAAGCGACTCACTCGGAGAATCTTGAGGATGCGGTTCATCCGGACGAGACGAATGAACACCATGTCAATGAATAGGAGGGTGATGATATTGAGGAAGTCATTCCCTTGAGACGCAGCCAAAGACTCAAGTTTCCCCCATCTAACTGGCAAAACACGCGTGTGTACTACAACAATGCCGCCGTAGCACATCCGATTCAAGCTGTGTACACGTTGGCTCACTTACCGGTGGTACACCAAGCCTTCCTTGGCCAAATTGATAAGCATTGGATCCCACAAACATATGATGAGGCTAAGGAGCACAAGGTATGGTGTGATGCGGTTCATGCGGAGAGAGTAGCTATGGAGAAAAACCACACATGGGATGAAGCCGAGCTACCCAAAGGGAAGAAGGCGGTCACCTCACGATGGATCTTCACCATTAAATACAGGAGTGATGGGGAGATTGAACGCCATAAGGCCCGCCTCGTCGCACGTGGGTTTACACAAACGTATGGGGAGGACTATCTTGATACGTTTGCTCCGGTGGCCAAACTACACACAATTCGAGTAGTTCTATCCTTGGCCACCAACTTGGATTGGGAGCTTTGGCAAATGGACGTTAAGAATGCGTTCTTACAAGGTGAACTAGAGGATGAGGTGTACATGAGGCCACCACCCGGCCTAGAAGACACCATTGGACCTGGGAAAGTCTTTAAGCTCAACAAGGCCATATATGGTTTAAAACAATCTCCAAGAGCATAGTACCACAAACTAAGCACTACATTGCTTGGGAGAGGCTTCCGCAAATCAGAAGCTGATCACACCCTCTTCACACTACCAAGTGATAAAGGTATTATAGTCATTCTAGTATATGTTGATGATATCATCATATCTGGAAGTGACAAGGTAGGGATTCAAGACACCAAAGATTTCCTGAAATCAGTATTTGATATTAAAGACCTTGGAGAACTTAAGTATTTCCTTGGGATAGAGGTATGTAGGACTAATGAGGGATTATTCTTATCACAAAGAAAATATGCACTTGATCTCTTAGCTGAAGCAGGAAAACTTGGTTCAAAGGCTGTGACAACACCACTTGAAGAAAACTATAAAGCAGGAGGAAAGGGGGAGCTTGAGGCGGCTCCATTTGAAGATGTCACACGATATCGACGGCTAGTAGGTAAGCTTATATACCTTACTATTACTCGACCTGACATTTGTTTTGCTGTGAACCAGGCTAGCCAGCATATGCAAAACCCAACTGTCCATCATTGGAACATGGTGAACCGGATCCTCAAATACATCAAAGGTGCGCCTGGACAAGGAATCTGGATGGGACACAATGAGAACACGGAACAAGTAGGATATTGTGATGCTGATTACGCCGGCGACCGCGAAGACCGTAGATCAACCACCGGATATTGCACATTCCTAGGAGGCAATCTTGTCACATGGAAAAGCAAGAAACAAAAGGTGGTATCCCTGTCAAGTGCTGAAACAGAGTATAGGGCCATGAGGAAGCTAACTACCGAATTGATGTGGCTGAAAGCATTATTGAAGGATCTTGGAGTTGAGTCATCAAAACCTATCACAATGCACTGTGACAATGAAGCTGCTATTCACATAGCCACAAACTCAGTGTTTCACGAGAGGACAAAACACATTGAGGTCGATTGTCACAAGGTGCGAGAACAGATTCAGCTTGGTGTCACTCTCCCATGTCACACCAACAGCAAAGAACAACTAGCTGATATCCTTACCAAGGCAGCCAGCCCACAAGTATGTGAGTACATTCACTCCAAACTTGGCCTCAAAGATCTCACTCGGCCATGAGTATCTACACATGACACCTACACTCTTTTTCCCTTGAGTATAGTTTTTCCCAAGTGGTTTTCTATACTAAGGTTTTTAATGAGGTGGGTGTGCATGAGTCCAAGCTTGATCAATGCTCATGATCAAGCTTGGGGGGGAGTAAGAACACACACACCACTGTCCGTACAACCGTACGTCCGTACGTCCGTGATTGCTGCTCGAGTTCATCCCCAGAACTCTGTGTCTATGATTTGTGTTTGTCTTGTTTCATTCCTGTTTCATTCCAGTTGCATACATTTAGTTTTCAGTTCATTAATTATCTTGCATTAGTTCATTAGTAGTAGTCTTTGTTTCTGTTCTTGCTTTATCACTGTTTCAATCATTCAGTTTCATCTGCATCTAGTTATTAGCTCTTGTAGTTTATTTTCTGCATTTTACATTTTCTTCCTAGGATTGTTAGTGACAAACAATCTTTACATTTGTCTTAACTTAGATTCATATGCATATCTTAATTGTTCACAAACACTCATTTAGGATTGATACCTCTTGTACTGCAATAGCATAAGGGGAATTGAAACACCCATCCATCATTCCATTCATATCTCACCACTGCATACATCATCACACACACCACAATATAAACCATGTTTCAGCAAATAAGGGCGTGTACAAGCAGGAAGATAGGAAGGTCTGGGTGTGTGACCACTGCAAGAAGAAGGGTCACATGAAGGACAAATGCTGGATACTTCACCCCCATCTTAAACCAGCAAAGTTCAAAGCAAATCTCTCCAAGGAAGCGGTAGGTGAAAAAGGGGCCGGGCCATCAAGGCAAGGAGAAGAGACAGCCATGACTGCGTCCTATGGGGAGGTGGTGAGGAAGTCTGATATAGAGGCCCTTATTCGTTCCATTGCCTCACTCAAAGAATCCGGTAACTCGTTTCTTGCTTCTAAACCAAGTAGGTCTCTTGTTGTTGACTCGGGTGCTTCTCACCACATGATTAGTAACCCTAGTCTAATTAACAACATAAAACCGGCTTTAGGAAGTGTTATTATCACTAATGGTGAACAAATACCTGTGAAAGTAATAGGGGATTTGAAATTGTTTGATAAATACTCAAAAGCTTTCTTTATGCCTACCTTCACTTCTAATCTTTTATCGGTTAAGAGGGCCACTAATGATTTGAATTGCTATGCTATCTTCGGTCCTAATAGTGTTCATTTTCAGGATATTGAGACTGGGAAAGTTCTTGGAGAAGGACAAGGGAGTGGAGATCTCTATGTCCTAGAGAAAACCTCACCGATCTTATCTACCTCTAATAAGTCTTGTTTTGTTGTTAATTCGGATAGTATGTGGCATGCTAGGCTAGGTCATCCACATTCTCGTGCACTTGGTTTAATGTTTCCTAGTGTTTCTTTTGATAACTCAAGTTGTGAGTCTTGTATCCTTGGAAAACATTGCAAGTCTATTTTTCCAAAGTCAACTACTATTTATGAGCATTGCTTTGATTTAGTTCATTCGGATGTATGGACATCACCATGCCTATCTGGGGATAATAACAAGTATTTTGTGACATTTATTGATCAAAAATCGAAATACACTTGGGTCACATTATTACCATCTAAAGATAGGGTGTTTGATGCCTTTGTTAATTTTCAAAATTATGTTACTAATCACTTCAATGCTAAAATTAAGATGCTAAGGTCGGATAATGGTGGGGAATACACAAGTCACAAGTTCAAAGAACATCTATCTAGGCATGGTATTCTCCAACAAACTAGTTGTCCCTATACACCTCAACAAAACGGTGTGGCCGAAAGGAAGAACCGACACCTCATGGAAGTTGCTCGATCAATGATGTTCCACTCACATGTTACAAAGAGATATTGGGGGGATGCTGTGATGACTGCATGTTACTTGATCAACCGGATACCAACGAAAGTTCTAAATGATCTGTCACCGTTCGAGGTATTATACAAATTTAAACCATCTCTCGATCACTTACGCATTTTTGGTTGTGTGTGTTTTGTGTTAGTACCTGGGGAGCAACGAAGTAAACTGGATGCGAAAAGCACAAAGTGTATGTTCATCGGTTATTCAACGACTCAAAAGGGGTACAAGTGCTATGATCCAGCCACAAGCCGGTTATATGTTTCTCGAGATGTTCGGTTCATGGAGAATATTGGCTACTTTGATACTAAGGACTGGGACAGCCTTAAGGATCTCTCACATTCACCAAATGACCGGGCCTCCAGCTTAAAGTTTCTTCTCAATCATCTTGGTCAACCGTCTCCACCAACAGGTCCTATCCGGTCCGCGCCCCGTCCGCCACCTACCGAAGGAAGGCAGGATCATGATGTTGTCCCTGAGGATGACTCCCTCTCAGACCACATTATCCCTGAGCCAAGCCCACCCATAGCCAGCGGCCATGGTGCCCCTGCCCCCATGCCGCCTACCGCAGAACCCTTGGCCGGTACCGAGGGTCACTCGGATGGGGCCACTACGGACGGAGGCAGTATTGAGCCCTCTGGTGTCGTACTACCTATGCAGCCGGCCCTATGAAGGAGTGACCGTGTTAAATCTCATCCGTCCACTTGGAGAGATAAGCGCGTCTACTACAACAGCCAAGCCGTTGCCCACCCTATCCAGGTTGTCTGTTCACTTGAGCTGCTCCCAACTGATCACCAAGCTTTCTTTGGCCAAGTTGATGCTCACTGGGTCCCTCAAAGCTATGACGAGGCTAAGAACCACAAGGAATGGTTAGAGGCTGTCAACAACGAAACTGGTGCCATGATCCGGAACCACACGTGGGACGAAGCCGACCTTCCCAAAGGCAAAAAGGCCGTGAGCTCCAAATGGTTTTTCACCATCAAGTTCCTAAGCACCGACGCCATTGAACGACACAAAGCTCGGCTGGTCGTACGCGGCTTCACCTAAATGTATGGTGCCGACTACACGGAGACGTTTGCACCGGTAGCCAAACTCCACACGGTTCGGGTTGTGCTTTCCCTTGCCGTCAACCTCTCATGGGATTTATGGCAGATGGATGTCAAGAACGCGTTTCTTCAAGGCGAATTAGACGAAGAAGTTTATATGACGCCTCCTCCGGGCCTTGAAGACTTGGTCGCTCCCGGGAAAGTCTTGCGGCTTCGTAAGGCCATCTATGGACTCAAACAGTCCCCGCGTGCCTGGTATCACAAACTGAGCTCCACCCTCAAGACTCAGGGTTTTCACCGATCGGAGGCCGATCACACTCTTTTTACACTTCAAACATCTCTTGGCCTTGTGGTGGTGCTTATTTATGTCGACGACATCATTGTGACTGGCGATGATAAGGCTGGTATTGAAGACACGAAACAGTCCCTCAAATCTGCCTTTGATATTAAGGACTTAGGGGAACTCAAATACTTCCTTGGCATTGAAATCTGTCGATCTCCGGAAGGGCTCTTCCTCTCTCAACGCAAATATACCCTTGATTTGTTGGCTGAAACGGGCAAGCTTGGTGTGTCTCCGGCTCCTACACCACTTGATGAGGACTACCAGCTCAAGCGAAAGGGGGAGAGCATTCGGGCACAAGAAGGCCAACCACGGGCACCCATGGATGAGCCGTTCCCGGACGTCACACGCTACCGCCGGCTTGTAGGTAAGTTGATATATCTTACCATCACACGCCCTGACATATGTTATGCTGTGAATCAGGTCAGTCAACACATGAAGGCTCCAACCAAGTATCAATGGAGCATGGTCGAGCGGATTCTCAGCTATCTCAAGGGTAGTCCGGGTCAAGGCATCTGGATGGGTGATGTTCATATATTTTACCATGTTTTCCCTTAGTTTATTCACATCTTTTGCATCTTTTGCTAGCCATTTTCATCATTATTGTGTAGCTTTAGGACTAATCATGCATTAGAGTTTAGTTGCATTGCATTTGCATCTTTTCATGCATAAACAGGTGATTTTGGAGCTTAAGGAGCATGGAAACAATCCTGAGGAGAAGTGAAGCAATCTTGAAGGGAAAGCAAGAGAGTTAAGGCTGAAGAACCAAGGTCCAGAGTCCAACTCGACCAAGCACTCGACCGAGTGGGTAGATGGACTCGACCGAGTGGAGTGTGCACGAGAGAAGCCAGCTCGACCATGGACTCGACCGAGCACTGGTCGAGTTGACCGAGCCGTTGACTACTTTGACTTTTTCTATTTTTAGGGCTTCCACCTCCTCACCTATATAAGGCCTTGTACCTGCAGCCACCAAAGTGTGAAACTTTTTAGATATTCCCTAAACCTAGTTTTTACCTTTTTTAGTTTTATTCCTTTTGCATTTTTATTTTTAAGATTTTGTACTTCCTTAAAAAAGAAGACTAGATTCTTATATTTTGTTGGTTCTATAACTTTCAAGATATTGAGAATTTGAGTTTCATCCTTTCATCAATATTGAAGATCTTTGTTTAATCTTTCTAATAATGCAAGTTTCAATATTTTCTGGGTTTTTGACTTTGATCACCATGTATTGTTGTGAGTAGTTTCCTTAGGATCTTGAGGATGGGTTAGGATGGATTGATCTTGTGGTTTGTGTGACTTGGTCAAGCTTGATTGTTGTAGATCTCTTCTAGGGTAGATGATCTTAATGCTGATTCTATATCTGAGAGGGTAGAGTCTGATTTCAAGCTTCTTAGCATCACACCAATGTTTAGGAAGCATATATAAGGCTAGATCTAGAGCTTACCATTAGGCTTGCTAAGAGATTAGAGGTCTTGTTTGGTTTGAGATGTATTGCTTAATGCCTGCTTGTGTAGATTCTTTACTATGTGAGAACAAGTCTAGAATTGCATAGGTTTGATTGTTTCTTGACCATGAGAGTGGGAGAAACTTGTCTTAGATTAATATGTCTAGAGGTTAGCTCAAAGTTTGCTTGAGATTTGTTGACCAAGTTAGATAACCACAATGATTAGTCCATCCCATGAATCCATCCTCAGGACCTTCTTTGTTTATTGAAATCTTAGTCTTAATCCTGTTGCTTGCTTGTTGTTTGATTGGATTTAGCATTACTCTGTTTTTATTGCATTGCTCTGTTTCTGCATCTAGTCTAGCTCGACCACCCACTCGACCTACACTCGGTCGAGTGCTGCTCGAGTTCATCCCCAGAACTCTGTGTCTATGATTTGTGTTTGTCTTGTTTCATTCCTGTTTCATTCCAGTTGCATACATTTAGTTTTCAGTTCATTAATTATCTTGCATTAGTTCATTAGTAGTAGTCTCTGTTTCTGTTCTTGCTTTATCACTGTTTCAATCATTCAGTTTCATCTGCATCTAGTTGTTAGCTCTTGTAGTTTATTTTCTGCATTTTACATTTTCTTCCTAGGATTGTTAGTGACAAACAATCTTTACATTTGTCTTAACTTAGATTCATATGCATATCTTAATTGTTCACAAACACTCATTTAGGATTGATACCTCTTGTACTGCAATAGCATAAGGGGAATTGAAACACCCATCCATCATTCCATTCATATCTCACCACTGCATACATCATCACACACACCACAATATAAATCTTGTTTCAATTTGGCGCCGTTGCCCATTTGAGTGTGTTTTTGCGACATTTAGGATCCATATTAGTCTAAGATTAAGTTCTTTTATACGCTTGTGAGGTTGCTGTACTCGAATCTTCTGTTTCTGGGTTGAAGTTCCATTTCAGGTACCACTCGACCAGTCACTCGACCACCACTCGACCGAGTCGTGATCGAGCACCTGCTCGAGCCAGAAGCCGGATCTCTATAACCATCATTTTCCAGTCGACTTGACCTCCTACTTGAGCCTGTGCTCAGTCGCTTGCCTAGCAAAAATCGTTTGTGTCTGTTAATGCACACAAGGTCTAAAGGAAAGGACAATCTTCTTAGGCCTATTGACAACATCAACAACAAGACCAAGAGTTTAGGAGCTAAGCAAAGGAGAGTTGTTCAGCAACAACAAGAGGTTATAGTAGCTATGGATCAACAGGATCAGGTTCAGAGACCAAGGAACATTGGTGCTGGAGATGCACCCAACACTCACAACCAAAGAGCTGGCATTGTGCCACCAACTGTTGCCAACAACAACTTTGAGATCAAGAGTGGATTGATCTCAATGATTCAGGCCAATAAATTTCATGGATTGCCTATGGAGGATCCACTAGATCATCTTGATGAGTTTGACAGAATCTGTGGTCTTACCAAGATCAATGGAGTAAGTGAAGATGGTTTCAAGCTGAGGTTGTTCCCTTTCTCACTTGGGGACAAGGCTCATTTATGGGAAAGGACTCTCCCTACTGGTGCAATCACTACTTGGGATGCATGCAAGAAGGCTTTCTTGGCCAAGTTTTTCTCCAATGCTAGGACAGCAAGACTAAGGAATGAGATCTCTGGATTTGCTCAAAGGAGTAATGAAAGCTTTTGTGAAGCTTGGGAGAGGTTCAAAGGGTACCAAACTCAGTGTCCTCATCATGGTTTCAGTGTGGAGTCTTTGTTGATCACATTGTATAGAGGAGTGCTTCCCAAGTTCAGAATGCTTCTTGATACAGCCTCCAATGGAAACTTCCTCAATAAGAATGTGGAAGAAGGCTGGGAGTAAGTAGAGAACCTTGCACAGTCTGATGGGAACTACAATGAGGACTATGACAGAACCATAAGGTCATCATCAACTGATCAAGAAGACAAGTACAAGAAGGATCTGAAAATGGTGAATGAAAAGCTTGATAGGATCTTGCTCAGTCAGCAAAAGTCTATTCACTTTGTTAGTGAAGAGGAGCCTCCAGTTCAAGAGGGAGAGAATGAGTTTGCTGAGTTATGCTATATGCAAAACCAAGGAGGTTTCAAGGGTTATAACTAAGGAGGGTTTAGGAACAATAATCTGTCCTATAGGAGCACAAATGTGGCCAACCCACATGATCAAGTCTACCCTCCTCAACAGCCTCAACAACACCAAAACTATGTCCCCAAACAATAGCAACAGGTGTTCCAGCCCCAGTTGTGTCCCCCACCAGGGTTTCAGACTAACCAAGACCAGGAACAAGACCTTAGAGCCATGGTACAACAGCTGTTGATTGGTCAAACACAAGGGAAGATAGAGGACGCCAAACAGTTTGCTGAGCTAAACCAAAGGCTCACATCTCAATACAATGATCTGAATATGAAGTTTGAGGGTCCGAATTCCAGAGTTAAGTACATGGAGAGTAACATAGCCTCTTCTTCAGCTCCAAAACCCAACCAACTCCCTGGAAAAGCTGTCCAAAATCCAAGGGAGTTCACAGCCAAAGCCATTCAAGTTCATGAGGCAGAAGCCACTGAGGACAGTGCAGTTCAAGTTTGGGGGAATTCATTAGTTACTGAAGCCCCAAGTGATGTTTGTAACAAGCAATTGGAGCTCGCACCTGAGCTCGACCATGGACTCGAGCAGCCACTCGATCGAGTGCGTGCTCGAGTGGTCGATCGAGCTGGACAGTCCGAGGCTGACAAACCTGCCAAGTACATTCCTCCTGCCTACAAGCCTCCTCTTCCATTCCCAGGACGTTTCAAAGCACAAAAGATTAAGGAGCTTAGGGAAATCATTGAGAGAAAGGAGATTATGGCTAAGCAACAAGAGGAAGAGAAGGATTTGAAGGAAGTGGTTGTGATTGAAGAATCTGTTGTTGAGGAAGTGTTGGCCATACAAGAGATCACCATTGCTTACCAAGAAGAGGAGAGAGGACCTGCCTTGGAACAGTATGATCCATATCCTCTCTACAAAGATTTTTTGCTTGATTTGTCAAAGAAGAAGGCTGAAGCTCAAGATGAGAAGGATCTTGAGAACCTTGGAGGAGTGATCATTCCAATAAAGCTTAAGGATCCAGGGCCATTCTACTTGCCTTGCACAATCAGTTACCTCCACTACAATCAATGCCTTTGTGATTTGGGAGCTTCAACAAGTGTCATGCCATATTCCATAGCTCAAAAGCTTGGGAGAACTGACTTCAAATCTACTAAACTCCATGTGTGCCTAGCTGATGGGACAAATAGAGAGGTAGTTGGGAGGTTAGAGAATGTCCCAATCAAGATAGGAAGAGCAAGGATCCACACTGACTTTGTGGTGATAGAGATGGACAAGGAGCCTGAAGATCCAATCTTACTAGGGAGGCCATTCTTAGCTACTGTTGGAGCAGTTATTGATGTCAAGGAAGGTCTTGTGACCTTGAACATTGCTGAAGATGTAGTTATGAAGTTCAATATCTACAATCCAACCAACCTTCCCACCATTGATGACCAGCCTTTTACTATCAAGGACAAAGGTGGTCAAGAAGGGTTAAGTGATAAGGCAACTCCAAAAGCTGAGCTCCCACTTCAAGAGGATTCTGTGGAAAAGCTTAAGAGGTCAGTTCAAGAGTTGACTAGTATGGTTGAGGATCTTCAAGTAAAGCTGAACAAGAGGTCTTTGAGGAAAGCAAGACCAAGGCTCAAAATCAAGAAGAAACATGGTTTGTGTGCTAAGGGTGAGGTGATCAAGGATCAACTTCACAGTGACCAAGAAGTTCCAGGGAGGATTTCATCACCTCCTTGGTATCTAGATCAAGTCTAAGAAGGAAATCAAAGTCGAGCTTAGTGACTTTAAACAAGCTCACTAGGGAGGAAGTCCCTAAGGTATCCTTTGTATATATGGTTTAATTTGTTAGTAGTTTTGATGTGTTTTCTTTTATGTTTTTGTTGGACAGGCTTTTTATTAAGAATGTAGTTGGGTAAGAAGAGATTTGGACTTGGGCAAGAGGTTCGCAAGCCCACTCGACCAGGCCACGAGAAGTACTCGATCGAGCTGGGTAAGGATTAAGGCCCATTTGGTTTCCAAAGCTTCTAGAACGATCGAGTGGAGGGAGAAAAGGAAGAAAATTTTTGAAACTTCAAATTGGTCAAGGAGCTCGACCACGTGCTGGTCGAGTGTGGGGTCGAGTGGTAGCCAAAAAGCAGGTCAAAGATTCCCATTTCAAATTTGAATGGTATGGACGCTCCACCCTTGTCTCCTTGTCCCCTTAGCTTCTTTATATACTCCTAGCACGAGATCACACCTCTCACACTCTCTCATTTGCTCAAAATATCTAAATTCAAGCTTTAAAAGTCTCTCTCAAGTTCATCTTTTGCTCAAAGCTTAGTTCTTTCTAGTTTTTGGGTCACTAACCTATTAACTTTAAGCTTTGAGTTTATTCCTCTCAGTTTTTGTTCAAAAATGTCTTCCAAGATCACTAAGAAGTCCAAGCAAGCAGCTGCAATCTCTAAGGGTTGTCATGATGTTGATTTAGAATCAAGAGAAGATGCTGGAAGGTCCACTCGACGTCCCACTCGAGCATCTACTCGACCGAGTGGCCGTCCGAGTGATCGACCAAGCCAGCGTGCGAGTTCCAGAAACCCAGCTGTTGAGGAAGATCCTGAGAGAACTGAATCAGAGGAGGAAAGGGAGCCAACACTCAATGAGTTTATGAGGAGAGCAAGGGCCAAAGGAAAGAGGCCAGCTGTTGAGGTTGAACAAGAAGGGAGTGAAAGTGAGAGTGAGGAAGAAGAAAGTGAGGAAGAAGAACTAATGGATGATGGAGAAGCTGAGTCTTGTGGATTGTCAAAGAAGCAGCTTTATGATGCTTTCATGAGGATGGAGTTCTTGGGAACCATATATCCACATAAGGATACCATGGAGAAGCTTGCCATTGATGAAGATGTGGAGTGTCTCTTTGAGAAGAGCAGCCTTACCAAGTTCATGGGGCTTTGTATGGAGGGGTATAGAGAGGAAAGCTGTGAGTTTCTAGCCACTGTCAAGCTGCACACATATGTGAGGAAGGATGCTGTAGTAGGAGCTGGTCACATTTCTTTCACAATCAAAGGGAAGAAGCATGAGCTCTCAATGAAGAAGCTGGCTGATGTGTTTGGTTTTGAGGTTGGAAGCAATAGGAGCTTGATTGTGCCAAGAGAAGAACTGTATGCTGTGTGGGAAACCATTGGGGATAACAAGCTCTACTCATCCTCCAACTCCAAGAGCTCAAGGATTAGGAGCCCAGTCTTGAGGTACTACCACAAAGCTCTTGCCAACACCTTCTTTGCTAGGAAGGAAACTGGAAACATCAATGAGGGAGAGCTAAAGATGATTGACTTGGCTCTCAATGGAGTTCTTTTTCAAGCAAGGAATGGAACCATCATCCTTGGTAGCACTGTGGAGACTGATCTTGCAATGGTGCTGATAGACCATATGATATATTTGAGAAGTTGGGTAGGCAAGCTTGAGAACAAGGGTTCAAGAGGAGCACTTACCATTGGAGGCATCATTACTCCAATTCTTCAAGCTGCTAACATTCCACTTAGAGGAGAAGGGGTCTCACCAAGATGGATTGATTCCAGCTACCTAACCTCTACACTCATCCTAGCCAAGGAGATGCATCAAGGAAACCATATCTTTAACTTTGAGCTGCCAACAGTTGGGAAGAAACAAGTGATCCTACCAAACAAAGAGCTCACTACCATTCAAGAAGGAGCCAACATTGATTTTTGGCCAGCTGATGAGTACTTATTTGATGGAGTAGTACAGCCTAGAGTTGATTCAGTTGGAGATGTAGAGATGGGTGATGGAGAGGAGCAGTTCTACTTTGAGAACTATGAGCCCAATCCAAGGGATAGTAGAGGAGTGAGAGAGCATAGCAAGAGGTTGACATTGCTGCAAAAGTGGAACAAATGGCATGGGAAGAGGTTTGACAAGCTCAAGAAGAAGGTGACCAACATGGCTAAGTCCATTAGAGGCCTGAAGAAGGAAGTTGCTGACTTGAAGAGTGGAAACTCTTCACCAACTCCATCAAGCCCTTTGAGGAGAAGTGGCTCAACTAGAGCACTTTCAAGAGTTGCAAACCCTGTGGAACCAGCTAGGGCTTCAATGTATAAGCCAAATCAGAGGAAGAGGAGCTCAAGTACCCGAGAACAACAGTTTTCGAGGAACTCGACCGGGTCACTCGAGCACCCACTCGACCGAGCACCTTGGAGCCACTCGACCGAGTTCCAGCCTAGACCACCATTTGGCTTCCCACCTCCAGCTGCTTATCCAGGCTATCCAGGTTACCCCCCCCCCCATACCACCCCAATACTTTATGGATCCAGCACAATACCATCAGTACCAGCAGTACCAGACTCAAGATATGGAGACTCGCGGTCCAGCTCGACCCCCCCACTCGGACATGCACTCGACCGAGTCACGGTCGATTGGCATTGTCGAGCTGCCCCAATCACCTTCCTCCAGTCACCAGCAGGATCCCAGCTACACCTTTGATAGTATGCTGGAGGATGTGGACAGCTTCTTCTCCAATCCTTGAGGTAACATTATCACCTTACCATTGTATATACCATAGCATTTCATATGTTGTGTTTTGTTTTAAGTCTTGAATCCTCAAGCAAATTTCTTTCACACAAGGGACTGTGTGATTTAAGTTTGGGGGAGGGTTTGAGATAGCATTTGATATTGTGTTTTGTTTTCTTATTTCAAATTTTTAGCATAATCATGTTAATACTTGCATAGCATCTAAGGCATAGAAAAACCCTAAAAATTTGAAAATTTTTGCAAAAATCTTTATAAAAAAAAGAGTGTTCATGTAGTTTGCACTGCACATTAGGATCTTGTTTAGCATGTTTCATGTAGGATTGTATAGTATTTGCATTAGGGATCTATGATGAGTATTCCCTTGTTAACTTGTTTATTCACTAGACTAGGATCAATGCCCAAGTTAATAGTACTTTGATGCTAGTTGAGTGGTTAGAAGCATAAGATTGAACCAAGCCTTGAATTCCTGAATTGCATTTGGTCTAAATTGAAGCATGTTGTGATTTGATGCCATTTCCTATCTACAAGAACCTAATATTGACTGTTAATTATCAATGTATGCATTGCTTTAAACTCATGAATACCATATACTTATTTGGATCATCTTACTCCTTTTGCCACTCTTGTTGATCCAAGTAGCTGATTTCACTTTTAAATCAGTTTCCCTACCCCTAACCAAACCTTCTTTCAAGCCATGTTTATTCTTGTGTGTGTGAGGCCTATTTTTGGGATTGAGCTTGGTAGAAAGTGTTAGGTTTGAACTGACAAGAGTAAAACCTTGTGTAGTTCTAGTTTGCATTTTTCAAACTAGATAGGACTAGGTGGTTCACTTGTTGGGTTTGGGACTTGGCTGTCATGAGAAGAAAAGAGGAAAAAGAGAAAGAAAAGGTTAGAGTCTTTAGGAGGGAAATGTGTTTAAGTAAATTTAAAGTCTAGTGAAAGAATGGGAAGAATAAGGTTATCTAAGATGGTTCTAGTTAAAGAAAAGAAAAGAAAGCAAAGTAAAGTTTAGCAAAAAGCTTATATGTCTTAAGAATAAGAAGAAAAGAGAACCATAGCAATAAGAAAAAAATTCCCATTCCACTAGAAAGATCAATTAAGAAACCTCTCCTAAGACTTTAAAACCAAAAGAGAAAAGGGTGAAAGAGAAAAGAAGAAGTTAAAGGGTAGCACTAGGATCATTTGGGTTTAGATTGATAGGATAAACACTTTGGGTACCTTTGGGTAGACAAGGCTTTATTCTTGTATGTGTCTAAGTGTTCTTACCTTTAGCATTCTTCTAAAGCTCAATCCATTTTTTATGAGAGAACCTTGATATTGATAAGCCCTACTCTAAAAAGAGACCATCATTGTCTCTAAACCTTTTACTGCCAAGCCAAATGAGTTTAAGCATTGCATAGAATTGATTCATGTTCTTGATTAATGAATGTTAAAGGAAATGGTTGATTTGAATGCATGTGGATGTCTAAGGCTCAAATCAGTGAAGGTTGTGATATGCTTGTCTAAAGTCTTTAAGTATAGCTCATTCAACTTGCATCATAGTACTAGTAACTTGGACATTGACTCTAGATAGTCTATTTGCAAGCTTTAGGAGCTGAGATCCCACTTTCAAACCTCATCTACCTTCTTATGTCTTGTTTATTTGCTTGAGGGCAAGCAAAGACTAAGTTTGGGGGTGTTGATGTTCATATATTTAACCATGTTTTCCCTTAGTTTATTCACATCTTTTGCATCTTTTGCTAGCCATTTTCATCATTATTGTGTAGCTTTAGGACTAATCATGCATTAGAGTTTAGTTGCATTGCATTTGCATCTTTTCATGCATAAACAGGTGATTTTGGAGCTTAAGGAGCATGGAAACAATCCTGAGGAGAAGTGAAGCAATCTTGAAGGGAAAGCAAGAGAGTTAAGGCTGAAGAACCAAGGTCCAGAGTCCAACTCGACCAAGCACTCGACCGAGTGGGTAGATGGACTCGACCGAGTGGAGTGTGCACGAGAGAAGCCAGCTCGACCATGGACTCGAACGAGCACTGGTCGAGTTGACCGAGCCGTTGACTACTTTGACTTTTTCTATTTTTAGGGCTTCCACCTCCTCACCTATTTAAGGCCTTGTACCTGCAGCCACCAAAGTGTGCAACTTTTTAGATATTCCCTAAACCTAGTTTTTACCTTTTTTAGTTTTATTCCTTTTGCATTTTTATTTTTAAGATTTTGTACTTCCTTAAAAAAAAAGACTAGATTCTTATATTTTGTTGGTTCTATAACTTTCAAGATATTGAGAATTTGAGTTTCATCCTTTCATCAATATTGAAGATCTTTGTTTAATCTTTCTAATAATGCAAGTTTCAATATTTTCTGGGTTTTTGACTTTGATCACCATGTATTGTTGTGAGTAGTTTCCTTAGGATCTTGAGGATGGGTTAGGATGGATTGATCTTGTGGTTTGTGTGACTTGGTCAAGCTTGATTGTTGTAGATCTCTTCTAGGGTAGATGATCTTAATGCTGATTCTATATCTGAGAGGGTAGAGTCTGATTTCAAGCTTCTTAGCATCACACCAATGTTTAGGAAGCATAGATAAAGCTAGATCTAGAGCTTACCATTAGGCTTGCTAAGAGATTACAGGTCTTGTTTGGTTTGAGATGTATTGCTTAATGCCTGCTTGTGTAGATTCTTTACTGTGTGAGAACAAGTCTAGAATTGCATAGGTTTGATTGTTTCTTGACCATGAGAGTGGGAGAAACTTGTCTTAGATTAATATGTCTAGAGGTTAGCTCAAAGTTTGCTTGAGATTTGTTGACCAAGTTAGATAACCACAATGATTAGTCCATCCCATGAATCCATCCTCAGGACCTTCTTTGTTTATTGAAATCTTAGTCTTAATCCTGTTGCTTGCTTGTTGTTTGATTAGATTTAGCATTACTCTGTTTTTATTGCATTGCTCTGTTTCTGCATCTAGTCTAGCTCGACCACCCACTCGACCTACACTCGGTCGAGTGCTGCTCGAGTTCATCCCCAGAACTCTGTGTCTATGATTTGTGTTTGTCTTGTTTCATTCCTGTTTCATTCCAGTTGCATACATTTAGTTTTCAGTTCATTAATTATCTTGCATTAGTTCATTAGTAGTAGTCTCTGTTTCTGTTCTTGCTTTATCACTGTTTCAATCATTCAGTTTCATCTGCATCTAGTTGTTAGCTCTTGTAGTTTATTTTCTGCATTTTACATTTTCTTCCTAGGATTGTTAGTGACAAACAATCTTTACATTTGTCTTAAATTCATATGCATATCTTAATTGTTCACAAACACTCATTTAGGATTGATACCTCTTGTACTGCAATAGCATAAGGGGAATTGAAACACCCATCCATCATTCCATTCATATCTCACCACTGCATACATCATCACACACACCACAATATAAATCTTGTTTCAATGGACAAGAATGATAACACTGAGATAGTGGGCTACTGTGATGCGGACTACAATGGAGATACCTTGGATAGGAGGTCAACCACTGGATATTGTACTTTCGTTGGTGGAAATCTAGTTACATGGAAGTCTAAGAAGCAAAAGGTGGTATCTTGTTCAAGCGCGGAGGCTGAGTAATGCGGAAGCTAACAAACGAGTTGACTTGGTTAAAGGGGCTGCTCAAAGATCTTGGTATTGACTCAAAGCAACCGATCACTATGCATTGTGATAATGAGGCTGCAATCCACATAGCCACCAATTCTGTTTTCCATGAGAGAACTAAACACAGTGAAAGCGATTGCCACAAGGTTCGGGAGAAGATTGAGGAAGGTGTGGTATTACCGTGTCATACTCGGAGTCAAGATCAACTGGCTGATATATTCACCAAGTCTGCAAGTCCTAAGGTTTGTGACCATATCCATAACAAACTTGGGCTTGTAGACATCACAAGACCTTGATCACCTTCTCTAATCCGTGGACAGCACACTCTTTTTCCCTTGACTTAGTTTTGTCCCATGAGGTTTTCTAAGTCAAGGTTTTTTTATTGAGGTGCTGCTTCACGGGTTCCAAGCTTAGCCGGTGCATTTGGCTAAGCTTGAGGGGGAGTATAGATCAAAGTGACCGTACGGACACCGGACCGTACCGTACAGACACCGGACTGAACTCAATGTCACATGGGCCGAATGATGAGACAAGAGTAGTGTGTGTGTGCTCGGCCCATACAAGAGGTCTAGAATCATCTATTCTAGCCGTTGGAGTGAGAAGAGGAAGAAGTCACATGTTCTCTTAAGCCAACGGATGGGTCACTATCACCTTGGTCGCATACACCTCTCTCCTAATGTCACTATCACTTGTTTCTATTCTTGTCTTAGGAAGGTTGCCCTACTTCTATTGTCTATTTAAAGGTTGTAAGACAGCATTTGTACTATTCTATTCTAGTGGAACCTATTCTTCTTCTTCTTATTCTCTTTGTTCACCTAATCTCTAATCTCTCTCTCTCGACTCTATTCTTCTAAACTCTCAAGTCTTTCGCTAATTCTAACATTTGGATTGCTTAGCCACCACTTATACCCATTTTGTCCCCAAAAAGGCTAAAACCGAGAAAATTGATTGTAAGCAGTGAATAGCGTTGTTACAGTTTCTATGGTCAGAATGTGTGACATTCCAATGCATTTGACTAATTGTAAGAGTTTGGAATAATTTGGAGTGTTTAGACATTGATTCCAAGCAGTAAACAACTATGTTACTCTTTCTAGGGTCAAAATATGTAACAATCCAATGTATTTGACTACTTATAAGAGATCAGGTTGAATTTGGAGTGTTTAGACACCACTTTTACCCATTTTGTCCCGAAACAGGCTAAAACCGAGAAAACATTCATTTAAAGCAGTAAACAGCTTTGTTACAGTTTTTAGGGTCAGAATGTGTGACATTCCAATGCATTTGACTAATTGTAAGAGTTTGAGATGAATTTGGAGTGTTTATCCAACACTTAAACCCGTTTTATCCCAAAAAAGATTAAACCGAGAAAACAGGCTAAAACTGAGAGAAAACATTGATTCCAAGAAGTAAAAAGCTATGTTACTCTTTCTAGGGTCAAAATATGTAACAATCCAATTCATTTTACTAATTATAAGAGTTCCGGTTGAATTTTGAGTGTTTAGATACCACTTTTACCCATTTTGTCCCGAAAGAGGCTAAAACCGAGAAAACGTTGATTCTAAGCAGTAAACAGCTTTGTTACTGTTTCTAGGGTCAGAATTTTTGACATTCCAATACATTTGACTAATTGTAAGAGTTTGGGATGAATTTGGAGTGTTTAGACAACACATAAACCCGTTTTTTCCCAAAACAGGCTTAAACCGAGAAAACAGGCTAAAACTGAGAGAAAACATTGATTCCAAGTAGTAAAGAGCTATGTTACTCTTTCTAGGGTCAAAATATGTAACAATCCAATGCATTTTACTAATTATAAGAGTTCGGGTTGAATGTTGAGTGTTTAGATACCACTTTTACCCATTTTGTCCCGAAACAGGCTAAAACCGAGAAAACATTGATTCTAAGCAGTAAACAGGGTTGAAACTGTTTCTAGGGTCAGAATGTGTGACATTCCATTGCATTTGACTAATTGTAAGATTTCGGGATGAATTTGGAGTGTTTAGACAACACTTAAACCCGTTTTATCCCAAAACAGACTTAAATCGAGAAAACAAGCTAAAACCGAGAGAAAACATTGATTCGAAGCAGTAAACAGCTATGTTACTCTTTCTAGGGTCAAAATTATGAACACACACACCACTGTCCGTACAACCGTACATCCGTACGTCCGTACAACTAACCCATTGGGTCGTCCGTACCATTTAGGGGCCTTGCAAGTCCAACCCATTGAAGACAGCCTCCAACGGTCACAAGACTTCGAGAACCTTCCCATTTAGCCGTTGGCGGCATTGCGCAAGTGGATGTGCAAGTGGGAAGTCAAAGGAAGAATCACATGTGCTATTAAGGAGATGTCACTTTCAGTGTGTGTATTTGTGCATAGCATCTTAGTAGAATATTCTCTTTGTATATGACTATATTTAGATTGTAACCATGAACTAAATCAAGTAAGAAGGTCTTTTCTTCTTCTACACTTTCTCGCTTACACTCTCTCTCTCTCTCCCTCTCGTTTACTCACTTAACTAAACACAAACTCACTTGTTCTACACACTCGATCTCCTCATTCTCTTTTGTGTCTAAACTTACATGGTATCAGAGCCTCATTGTTCCTAGTTACACACTCATCACAAACTTCCGCTTTATTGTTCCTCTTGTGTTGGTTTCAAACGCTAAAACTCTCTTCTCTTTAACCGTTGGGTAATACTATAAACCGGTGGACAAAACTCCATGGAAGGCACCAAGACCTTGATTGTTCCAGTTACTCTCAAAGGGGAGAACTACTTGTTGTGGGCAAGAACCACAAAGACGGCACTATGCGGCCGAGGGCTTTGGACCCATATTACCACAAGTGAGGCTCCCAAGGAAGAGCCTACCAAAGACGGCAAAGAAGCGGTCACAAGTGGTGAAGACAAATGGTTTCAAGAAGACCAAAGTGTGCTTGCCATCATCCAAAACTCTCTTGATGCTCCAATACTCGAAGCCTATTCATATTGTGAGACGGCCAAGGATCTATGGGACACATTGCAAAATGTGTTCGGTAACACCACCAATTTGAACCGAGTCTTTGAGATCAAGAGGGCCATTAACAATCTTAGCCAAGAAGACATGGAGTTCACAAAACACTTTGGAAAGTTTCGGTCTCTTTGGGCTGAGCTTGAAATGCTTAGGCCGGCGACGCTTGATCCGGCCATCTTGAACGAGAGGCGCGAGCAAGACAAGGTGTTCGGCCTCCTTCTCACACTGAATCCATCTTACAATGATCTCATAAAACATATCTTGAGGTCAGACAAGCTTCCTAGCCTAGATGAGGTATGCAGCCAGATTCAAAAGGAGCATGGCTCCATGGGGCTATTTGGAAATAAAGGTGAACTTGTAACCGCAAATAAGGTGGAGGCAGCGGCTGCAAACAAAGGATACTACCGACATGATGACAAGAATCCTCTAGTATGTGACCATTGTAAGAAGCCCGGCCACTTCAAGAGCCGCTGCTGGATCCTTCATCCCCACCTTAGAGTCAACTGAGGCATGACCAATCGTGGAGGTCCAAAGGCTCACCAAGCGGCTATAGTGGGGGAAGTGGCAACAACTGACACAAACCACCGAGTTATTGAAGGGAATGGTACTGCACTAGCCTCATCCTCGGAGCTGGTGAAGAGGTCAGAGCTGGACGCCTTCATCAAAGCCATCAAGGAGGCCTCCGGTAACTCATTTCTTGCCTTAAAACCGGATAAACCCCTTATAGTAGATTCAGGTGCATCTCATCACATGATTAGTGATCCTAAGCTGATTAGTGACATTGAACCTGCCTTGGGGAATGTGATTATTGCAAATGGTGAAAAAGTACCGGTTAAGGGAATAGGAAACTTAAAATTGTTTGATAAAGTATCTAAGGCCTTTTACATGCGTAGTTTCACATCTAACTTGCTATCAGTTAAGAGAGCTACCACTGATTTAAATTGCTATGCAATATTTGGTCCTAATAAGGTTTATTTTCAGGATATTGAGACAAGTAAAGTTCTTGGCCAAGGAGGTTCTAAGGATGATCTCTATGTGCTTGAGGATTTGAACCTATCTTCTTCTTCTTCATCTTGTTTTAATTCGGTTATTGTTAAACCTAATGATCCTATTTGGCATGCTAGACTAGGACACCCTCACTTTCGAGCTCTAGAACTTATGTTTCCAAATATTTCTTTCAAAAATGCTGAATGTGAAGCATGTATCCTTGGTAAACATTGCAAATCGGTTTTTTCTAAGTCTTTGACTATCTATGAAAATTGCTTTGATCTTGTTCATTCTGATGTATGGACATCTCCATGCTTATCTAGAGAAAATCAAAAGTATTTTGTTACTTTTATTGATGAAAAGTCTAAGTATACTTGGCTAACCTTGCTCCCTTCTAAGGATAGAGTTCTTGAAGCATTTATTAGTTTCCAAAATTATGTGACTAACCATTATAATGCAAAGATTAAAATGTTGAGATCAGATAATGGGGGAGAATACACAAGTCATGCCTTTAAACAACATCTCACCAAATTTGGCATAATTCATCAAACCAGTTGCCCTTACACTCCACAACAAAATGGTGTTGCGGAAAGGAAGAACAGGCACCTAATGGAAGTGGCTCGGTCCATGATGTTTCACACTAATGTCCCAAAACGTTTTTGGAGTGATGCTGTCCTTGCGGCGTGTTATCTCATCAATCGCATACCCACAAGGATTTTACAAGACATCTCTCCATTTGAGGTATTAAACAAAGAAAAACCTACGTTTGACCACTTAAGAGTATTTGGTTGTACTTGCTTTGTGTTGAGACCAGGTGAATTACGCGACAAACTTGAGGCCAAGAGCACCAAGGCAATGTTCATTGGCTATTCGACAACACAAAAAGGTATAAGTGCTATGATCATGAAGCCAAAAGGGTCTTAGTATCTCGGGATGTGAAGTTCTTGGAGTATCAAGGATACTACAACAAGAAAAACTGGGACGACCTACGAGACTTGTCAAACCCTCCATCCGATCGGGCAACAAACCTCCGGATCATACTCGAACGGCTAGGCGTCACAAACGATAGGAACGATCGGGACGCCCCTATCTCACCCGAGCTAAACCCACCAAGAGAGCCTGAGCCAACTATAGAAAGCAGCTCCAGCAAGTCTAACAATCACCCAACGCCAATGGCTCCATTACATCATGAAGCGACTCACTCGGAGAATCTTGAGGATGCGGTTCATCCGGACGAGACAAATGAACATCATATCAATGAATACGAGGGTGATGATATTGAGGAAGTCATTCCCTTGATACGCAGCCAAAGACTCAAGTTTCCCCCATCTAACTGGCAAAACACGCGTGTGTACTACAACAATGCCGCCGTAGCACATCCGATTCACGCGTTGTGCACGTTGGCTCACATACCGGTGGAACACCAAGCCTTCCTTGGCCAAATTGATAAGCATTGGATCCCACAAACATATGATGAGGTTAAGGAGCACAAGGTATGGTGTGATGCGGTTCATGCGGAGAGAGTAGCTATGGAGAAAAACCACACATGGGATGAAGCCGAGCTACCCAAAGGGAAGAAGGCGGTCACCAAAGAGAAAACATTGATTTGAAGCAGTAAAAAACTATGTTACTCTTTATAGGGTCAAAATATGTAACAATCCAATGTATTTGAGTACTTATGAGAGTTCAGGTTGAATTTGGAGTGTTTAGACACCACTTTTACCCATTTTGTCCCGAAACAGACTAAAACCGAGAAAACATTCATTTAAAGCAGTAAACAGCTTTGTTACAGTTTCTAGGGTCAGAATGTGTGACAATCCAATGCATTTGACTAATTGTAAGAGTTTGGGATGAATTTGGAGTGTTTAGACAACAGTTAAACCTGTTTTATCCCAAAACAAGCTTAAACCGAGAAAACAGGCTAAAACTGAGAGAAAACATTGATTCCAAGCAGTAAACAGCTCTGTTACTCTTTCTAGGGTCAAAATATGTAATAATCCAATGCATTTTACTACTTATAAGAGTTCCGGTTGAATTTTGAGTGTTTAGATACCACTTTTACCCATTTTGTCCCGAAAGAGGCTAAAACCGAGAAAACGTTGATTCTAAGCAGTAAACAGCTTTGTTACTGTTTCTAGGGTCAGAATTTTTGACATTTCAATACATTTTACTAATTGTAAGAGTTTGAGATGAATTTGGAGTGTTTAGACAACACTTAAACCCGTTTTATCCCAAAACAGGCATAAACCGAGAAAACAGGCTAAAACTGAGAAAACATTGATTCCAAGCAGTAAACAGCTATCTTACTCATTCTAGGGTCAAAATATGTAATAATCCAATGCATTTTACTACTTATAAGAGTTCCGGTTGAATTTTGAGTGTTTAGATACCACTTTTACCCATTTTGTCCCGAAAGAGGCTAAAACCGAGAAAACGTTGATTCTAAGCAGTAAACAGCTTTGTTACTGTTTCTAGGGTCAGAATTTTTGACATTTCAATACATTTGACTAATTGTAAGAGTTTCAGATGAATTTGGAGTGTTTAGACAACACTTAAACCCGTTTTATCCCAAAACAGGCATACACCGAGAAAACAGGCTAAAACTGAGAAAACATTGATTCCAAGCAGTAAACAGCTATGTTACTCATTCTAGGGTCAAAATATGTAACAATCCAATGCATTTGACTAATTATAAGAGATCGGGTTGAATATTGAGTGTTTAGATACCACTTTTACCCATTTTGTCCCGAAACAAGCTAAAACCGAGAAAACATTGATTCTAAGCAGTAAAAAGCGTTGCTACTGTTTCTAGGGTCAGAATGTTTGAAATTCCAATGCATATGACTAATTTTAAGATTTCGGGATGAATTTGGAGTGTTTCGACAACACTTAAACCCGTTTTATCCCAAAACAGGCTTAAATCGAGAAAACAGTCTAAAACCGGGAGAAAACATTGATTCGAAGCAGTAAACAGCTATGTTACTCTTTCTAGGGTCAAAATTTGTAACAATCCAATGTATTTGAGTACTTATGAGAGTTCAGGTTGAATTTGGAGTGTTTAGACACCACTTTTACCCATTTTGTCCCGAAACAGGCTAAAACCGAGAAAACATTCATTTAAAGCAGTAAACAGCTTTGTTACAGTTTCTAGGGTCAGAATGTGTGACAATCCAATGCATTTGACTAATTTTAAGAGTTTGGGATGAATTTGGAGTGTTTAGACAACAGTTAAACCTGTTTTATCCCAAAACAAGCTTAAACCGAGAAAACAGGCTAAAACTGAGAGAAAACATTGATTCCAAGCAGTAAACAGCTATGTTACTCTTTCTAGGGTCAAAATATGTAATAGTCCAATGCATATTACTACTTATAAGAGTTCCGGTTGAATTTGGAGTGTTTAGACACCACTTTTACCCATTTTGTCTTGAAAGAGGCTAAAACCGAGAAAACGTTGATTCTAAGCAGTAAACAGGGTTGTTACTGTTTCTAGGGTCAGAATTTTTGAAATTTCAATACATTTGACTAATTGTAAGAGTTTGAGATGAATTTGGAGTGTTTAGACAACACTTAAACCCGTTTTATCCCAAAACAGGCTTAAATCGAGAAAACAGGCTAAAACTGAGAAAACATTGATTCCAAGCAGTAAACAGCTATGTTACTCTTTATAGGGTCAAAATATGTAACAATCCAATTTATTCGAGTACTTATGAGAGTTCAGCTTGAATTTGGAGTGTTTAGACACCACTTTTACCCATTTTGTCCCGAAACAGGCTAAAACCGAGAAAACATTCATTTAAAGCAGTAAACAGCTTTGTTACAGTTTCTAGGGTCAGAATGTGTGACATTCCAATGCATTTGACTATTTGTAAGATTTCGGGATGAATTTGGAGTGTTTCGACAACAGTTAAACCTGTTTTATCCCAAAACAAGATTAAACCGAGAAAACAGGCTAAAACTGAGAGAAAACATTGATTTCAAGCAGTAAACAGCTATGTTACTCTTTCTAGGGTCAAAATATGTAATAATCCAATGCATTTTACTACTTATAAGAGTTCCGGTTGAATTTTGAGTGTTTAGATACCACTTTTACCCATTTTGTCCCGAAAGAGGCGAAAACCTGAGAAAACGTTGATTCTAAGCAGTAAACAGCTTTGTTACTGTTTCTAGGGTCAGAATTTTTGACATTTCAATACATTTGACTAATTGTAAGAGTTTGAGATGAATTTGGAGTGTTTAGACAACACTTAAACCCGTTTTATCCCAAAACAGGCATAAACCGAGAAAACAGGCTAAAACTGAGAAAACATTGATTCCAAGCAGTAAACAGCTATGTTACTCTTTCTAGGGTCAAAATATGTAACAATCCAATGCATTTTACTAATTATAAGAGTTCGGGTTGAATTTTGAGTGTTTAGATACCACTTTTACCCATTTTGTCCCGAAACATGCTAAAACCGAGAAAACATTGATTCTAAGCAGTAAACAGGGTTGTTACTGTTTCTAGGGTCATAATGTGTGACATTCCATTGCATTTGACTAATTGTAAGAGTTTGGGATGAATTTGGAGTGTTTAGACAACACTTAAACCCGTTTTATCCCAAAACAGACTTAAATCGAGAAAACAAGCTAAAACCGAGAGAAAACATTGATTCGAAGCAGTAAACAGCTATGTTACTCTTTCTAGGGTCAAAATATGTAACAATCCAATGCATTTTACTAATTATAAGAGTTCGGGTTGAATTTTGAGTGTTTAGATACCACTTTTCCCCATTTTGTCCCGAAACATGCTAAAACCGAGAAAACATTGATTCTAAGCAGTAAACAGGGTTGTTACTGTTTCTAGGGTCATAATGTGTGACATTCCATTGCATTTGACTAATTGTAAGAGTTTGGGATGAATTTGGAGTGTTTAGACAACACTTAAACCCGTTTTATCCCAAAACAGACTTAAATCGAGAAAACAAGCTAAAACCGAGAGAAAACATTGATTCGAAGCAGTAAACAGCTATGTTACTCTTTCTAGGGTCAAAATATGTAACAATCCAATGCATTTGACTAATTATAAGAGTTCGGGTTGAATATTGAGTGTTTAGATACCACTTTTACCCATTTTGTCCCGAAACATGCTAAAACCGAGAAAACATTGATTCTAAGCAGTAAACAGGGTTGTTACTGTTTCTAGGGTCATAATGTGTGACATTCCATTGCATTTGACTAATTGTAAGAGTTTGGGATGAATTTGGAGTGTTTAGACAACACTTAAACCCGTTTTATCCCAAAACAGACTTAAATCGAGAAAACAAGCTAAAACCGAGAGAAAACATTGATTCGAAGCAGTAAACAGCTATGTTACTCTTTCTAGGGTCAAAATATGTAACAATCCAATGCATTTGACTAATTATAAGAGTTCGGGTTGAATATTGAGTGTTTAGATACCACTTTTACCCATTTTGTCCCGAAACATGCTAAAACCGAGAAAACATTGATTCTAAGCAGTAAACAGGGTTGTTACTGTTTCTAGGGTCATAATGTGTGACATTCCATTGCATTTGACTAATTGTAAGAGTTTGGGATGAATTTGGAGTGTTTAGACAACACTTAAACCCGTTTTATCTCAAAACAGACTTAAATCGAGAAAACAAGCTAAAACCGAGAGAAAACATTGATTCGAAGCAGTAAACAGCTATGTTACTCTTTCTAGGGTCAAAATATGTAACAATCCAATGCATTTGACTAATTATAAGAGTTCGGGTTGAATATTGAGTGTTTAGATACCACTTTTACCCATTTTGTCCCGAAACAGGCTAAAACCGAGAAAACATTGATTCTAAGCAGTAAAGAGGGTTGTTACTGTTTCTAGGGTCAGAATGTTTGAAATTCCAATGCATATGACTAATTTTAAGAGTTCAGGGTGAATTTGGAGTGTTTAGACAACACTTAGACCCGTTTTATCCCAAAACAGGCTTAAATCGAGAAAACAGGCTAAAACCCAGAGAAAACATTGATTTGAAGCAGTAAAAAACTATGTTACTCTTTATAGGGTCAAAATATGTAACAATCCAATTTATTCGAGTACTTATGAGAGTTCAGCTTGAATTTGGAGTGTTTAGACACCACTTTTACCCATTTTGTCCCGAAACAGGCTAAAACCGAGAAAACATTCATTTAAAGCAGTAAACAGCTTTGTTACAGTTTCTAGGGTCAGAATGTGTGACATTCCAATGCATTTGACTATTTGTAAGATTTCGGGATGAATTTGGAGTGTTTCGACAACAGTTAAACCTGTTTTATCCCAAAACAAGCTTAAACCGAGAAAACAGGCTAAAACTGAGAGAAAAAATTGATTTCAAGCAGTAAACAGCTATGTTACTCTTTCTAGGGTCAAAATATGTAATAATCCAATGCATTTTACTACTTATAAGAGTTCCGGTTGAATTTTGAGTGTTTAGATACCACTTTTGCCCATTTTGTCCCGAAACAAGCTAAAACCTGAGAAAACATTGATTCTAAGCAGTACACAGGGTTGTTACTGTTTCTAGGGTCATAATTTTTGACATTTCAATACATTTGACTAATTGTAAGAGTTTGAGATGAATTTGGAGTGTTTAGACAACACTTAAACCCGTTTTATCCCAAAACAGGCATAAACCGAGAAAACAGGCTAAAACTGAGAAAACATTGATTCCAAGCAGTAAACAGCTATGTTACTCTTTCTAGGGTCAAAATATGTAACAATCCAATGCATTTTACTAATTATAAGAGTTCGGGTTGAATACTGAGTGTTTAGATACCACTTTTACCCATTTTGTCCCGAAACATGCTAAAACCGAGAAAACATTGATTCTAAGCAGTAAACAGGGTTGTTACTGTTTCTAGGGTCATAATGTGTGACATTCCATTGCATTTGACTAATTGTAAGAGTTTGGGATGAATTTGGAGTGTTTAGACAACACTTAAACCCGTTTTATCCCAAAACAGACTTAAATCGAGAAAACAAGCTAAAACCGAGAGAAAACATTGATTCGAAGCAGTAAACAGCTATGTTACTCTTTCTAGGGTCAAAATATGTAACAATCCAATGCATTTGACTAATTATAAGAGTTCGGGTTGAATATTGAGTGTTTAGATACCACTTTTACCCATTTTGTCCCGAAACATGCTAAAACCGAGAAAACATTGATTCTAAGCAGTAAACAGGGTTGTTACTGTTTCTAGGGTCATAATGTGTGACATTCCATTGCATTTGACTAATTGTAAGAGTTTGGGATGAATTTGGAGTGTTTAGACAACACTTAAACCCGTTTTATCCCAAAACAGACTTAAATCGAGAAAACAAGCTAAAACCGAGAGAAAACATTGATTCGAAGCAGTAAACAGCTATGTTACTCTTTCTAGGGTCAAAATATGTAACAATCCAATGCATTTGACTAATTATAAGAGTTCGGGTTGAATATTGAGTGTTTAGATACCACTTTTACCCATTTTGTCCCGAAACATGCTAAAACCGAGAAAACATTGATTCTAAGCAGTAAACAGGGTTGTTACTGTTTCTAGGGTCATAATGTGTGACATTCCATTGCATTTGACTAATTGTAAGAGTTTGGGATGAATTTGGAGTGTTTAGACAACACTTAAACCCGTTTTATCTCAAAACAGACTTAAATCGAGAAAACAAGCTAAAACCGAGAGAAAACATTGATTCCAAGCAGTAAACAGCTATGTTACTCTTTCTAGGGTCAAAATATGTAATAGTCCAATGCATATTACTACTTATAAGAGTTCCGGTTGAATTTGGAGTGTTTAGACACCACTTTTACCCATTTTGTCTTGAAAGAGGCTAAAACCGAGAAAACGTTGATTCTAAGCAGTAAACAGGGTTGTTACTGTTTCTAGGGTCAGAATTTTTGAAATTTCAATACATTTGACTAATTGTAAGAGTTTGAGATGAATTTGGAGTGTTTAGACAACACTTAAACCCGTTTTATCCCAAAACAGGCTTAAATCGAGAAAACAGGCTAAAACTGAGAAAACATTGATTCCAAGCAGTAAACAGCTATGTTACTCTTTATAGGGTCAAAATATGTAACAATCCAATTTATTCGAGTACTTATGAGAGTTCAGCTTGAATTTGGAGTGTTTAGACACCACTTTTACCCATTTTGTCCCGAAACAGGCTAAAACCGAGAAAACATTCATTTAAAGCAGTAAACAGCTTTGTTACAGTTTCTAGGGTCAGAATGTGTGACATTCCAATGCATTTGACTATTTGTAAGATTTCGGGATGAATTTGGAGTGTTTCGACAACAGTTAAACCTGTTTTATCCCAAAACAAGCTTAAACCGAGAAAACAGGCTAAAACAGAGAGAAAACATTGATTTCAAGCAGTAAACAGCTATGTTACTCTTTCTAGGGTCAAAATATGTAATAATCCAATGCATTTTACTACTTATAAGAGTTCCGGTTGAATTTTGAGTGTTTAGATACCACTTTTACCCATTTTGTCCCGAAAGAGGCTAAAACCTGAGAAAACGTTGATTCTAAGCAGTAAACAGCTTTGTTACTGTTTCTAGGGTCAGAATTTTTGACATTTCAATACATTTGACTAATTGTAAGAGTTTGAGATGAATTTGGAGTGTTTAGACAACACTTAAACCCGTTTTATCCCAAAACAGGCATAAACCGAGAAAACAGGCTAAAACTGAGAAAACATTGATTCCAAGCAGTAAACAGCTATGTTACTCTTTCTAGGGTCAAAATATGTAACAATCCAATGCATTTTACTAATTATAAGAGTTCGGGTTGAATACTGAGTGTTTAGATACCACTTTTACCCATTTTGTCCCGAAACATGCTAAAACCGAGAAAACATTGATTCTAAGCAGTAAACAGGGTTGTTACTGTTTCTAGGGTCATAATGTGTGACATTCCATTGCATTTGACTAATTGTAAGAGTTTGGGATGAATTTGGAGTGTTTAGACAACACTTAAACCCGTTTTATCCCAAAACAGACTTAAATCGAGAAAACAAGCTAAAACCGAGAGAAAACATTGATTCGAAGCAGTAAACAGCTATGTTACTCTTTCTAGGGTCAAAATATGTAACAATCCAATGCATTTGACTAATTATAAGAGTTCGGGTTGAATATTGAGTGTTTAGATACCACTTTTACCCATTTTGTCCCGAAACATGCTAAAACCGAGAAAACATTGATTCTAAGCAGTAAACAGGGTTGTTACTGTTTCTAGGGTCATAATGTGTGACATTCCATTGCATTTGACTAATTGTAAGAGTTTGGGATGAATTTGGAGTGTTTAGACAACACTTAAACCCGTTTTATCCCAAAACAGACTTAAATCGAGAAAACAAGCTAAAACCGAGAGAAAACATTGATTCGAAGCAGTAAACAGCTATGTTACTCTTTCTAGGGTCAAAATATGTAACAATCCAATGCATTTGACTAATTATAAGAGTTCGGGTTGAATATTGAGTGTTTAGATACCACTTTTACCCATTTTGTCCCGAAACATGCTAAAACCGAGAAAACATTGATTCTAAGCAGTAAACAGGGTTGTTACTGTTTCTAGGGTCATAATGTGTGACATTCCATTGCATTTGACTAATTGTAAGAGTTTGGGATGAATTTGGAGTGTTTAGACAACACTTAAACCCGTTTTATCTCAAAACAGACTTAAATCGAGAAAACAAGCTAAAACCGAGAGAAAACATTGATTCCAAGCAGTAAACAGCTATGTTACTCTTTCTAGGGTCAAAATATGTAATAGTCCAATGCATATTACTACTTATAAGAGTTCCGGTTGAATTTGGAGTGTTTAGACACCACTTTTACCCATTTTGTCTTGAAAGAGGCTAAAACCGAGAAAACGTTGATTCTAAGCAGTAAACAGGGTTGTTACTGTTTCTAGGGTCAGAATTTTTGAAATTTCAATACATTTGACTAATTGTAAGAGTTTGAGATGAATTTGGAGTGTTTAGACAACACTTAAACCCGTTTTATCCCAAAACAGGCTTAAATCGAGAAAACAGGCTAAAACTGAGAAAACATTGATTCCAAGCAGTAAACAGCTATGTTACTCTTTATAGGGTCAAAATATGTAACAATCCAATTTATTCGAGTACTTATGAGAGTTCAGCTTGAATTTGGAGTGTTTAGACACCACTTTTACCCATTTTGTCCCGAAACAGGCTAAAACCGAGAAAACATTCATTTAAAGCAGTAAACAGCTTTGTTACAGTTTCTAGGGTCAGAATGTGTGACATTCCAATGCATTTGACTATTTGTAAGATTTCGGGATGAATTTGGAGTGTTTCGACAACAGTTAAACCTGTTTTATCCCAAAACAAGCTTAAACCGAGAAAACAGGCTAAAACAGAGAGAAAACATTGATTTCAAGCAGTAAACAGCTATGTTACTCTTTCTAGGGTCAAAATATGTAATAATCCAATGCATTTTACTACTTATAAGAGTTCCGGTTGAATTTTGAGTGTTTAGATACCACTTTTACCCATTTTGTCCCGAAAGAGGCTAAAACCTGAGAAAACGTTGATTCTAAGCAGTAAACAGCTTTGTTACTGTTTCTAGGGTCAGAATTTTTGACATTTCAATACATTTGACTAATTGTAAGAGTTTGAGATGAATTTGGAGTGTTTAGACAACACTTAAACCCGTTTTATCCCAAAACAGGCATAAACCGAGAAAACAGGCTAAAACTGAGAAAACATTGATTCCAAGCAGTAAACAGCTATGTTACTCTTTCTAGGGTCAAAATATGTAACAATCCAATGCATTTTACTAATTATAAGAGTTCGGGTTGAATTTTGAGTGTTTAGATACCACTTTTACCCATTTTGTCCCGAAACATGCTAAAACCGAGAAAACATTGATTCTAAGCAGTAAACAGGGTTGTTACTGTTTCTAGGGTCATAATGTGTGACATTCCATTGCATTTGACTAATTGTAAGAGTTTGGGATGAATTTGGAGTGTTTAGACAACACTTAAACCCGTTTTATCCCAAAACAGACTTAAATCGAGAAAACAAGCTAAAACCGAGAGAAAACATTGATTCGAAGCAGTAAACAGCTATGTTACTCTTTCTAGGGTCAAAATATGTAACAATCCAATGCATTTTACTAATTATAAGAGTTCGGGTTGAATTTTGAGTGTTTAGATACCACTTTTCCCCATTTTGTCCCGAAACATGCTAAAACCGAGAAAACATTGATTCTAAGCAGTAAACAGGGTTGTTACTGTTTCTAGGGTCATAATGTGTGACATTCCATTGCATTTGACTAATTGTAAGAGTTTGGGATGAATTTGGAGTGTTTAGACAACACTTAAACCCGTTTTATCCCAAAACAGACTTAAATCGAGAAAACAAGCTAAAACCGAGAGAAAACATTGATTCGAAGCAGTAAACAGCTATGTTACTCTTTCTAGGGTCAAAATATGTAACAATCCAATGCATTTGACTAATTATAAGAGTTCGGGTTGAATATTGAGTGTTTAGATACCACTTTTACCCATTTTGTCCCGAAACATGCTAAAACCGAGAAAACATTGATTCTAAGCAGTAAACAGGGTTGTTACTGTTTCTAGGGTCATAATGTGTGACATTCCATTGCATTTGACTAATTGTAAGAGTTTGGGATGAATTTGGAGTGTTTAGACAACACTTAAACCCGTTTTATCCCAAAACAGACTTAAATCGAGAAAACAAGCTAAAACCGAGAGAAAACATTGATTCGAAGCAGTAAACAGCTATGTTACTCTTTCTAGGGTCAAAATATGTAACAATCCAATGCATTTGACTAATTATAAGAGTTCGGGTTGAATATTGAGTGTTTAGATACCACTTTTACCCATTTTGTCCCGAAACATGCTAAAACCGAGAAAACATTGATTCTAAGCAGTAAACAGGGTTGTTACTGTTTCTAGGGTCATAATGTGTGACATTCCATTGCATTTGACTAATTGTAAGAGTTTGGGATGAATTTGGAGTGTTTAGACAACACTTAAACCCGTTTTATCTCAAAACAGACTTAAATCGAGAAAACAAGCTAAAACTGAGAGAAAACATTGATTCGAAGCAGTAAACAGCTATGTTACTCTTTCTAGGGTCAAAATATGTAACAATCCAATGCATTTGACTAATTATAAGAGTTCGGGTTGAATATTGAGTGTTTAGATACCACTTTTACCCATTTTGTCCCGAAACAGGCTAAAACCGAGAAAACATTGATTCTAAGCAGTAAAGAGGGTTGTTACTGTTTCTAGGGTCAGAATGTTTGAAATTCCAATGCATATGACTAATTTTAAGAGTTCAGGGTGAATTTGGAGTGTTTAGACAACACTTAAACCCGTTTTATCCCAAAACAGGCTTCAATCGAGAAAACAGGCTAAAACCCAGAGAAAACATTGATTTGAAGCAGTAAAAAACTATGTTACTCTTTATAGGGTCAAAATATGTAACAATCCAATTTATTCGAGTACTTATGAGAGTTCAGCTTGAATTTGGAGTGTTTAGACACCACTTTTACCCATTTTGTCCCGAAACAGGCTAAAACCGAGAAAACATTCATTTAAAGCAGTAAACAGCTTTGTTACAGTTTCTAGGGTCAGAATCTGTGACATTCCAATGCATTTGACTATTTGTAAGATTTCGGGATGAATTTGGAGTGTTTCGACAACAGTTAAACCTGTTTTATCCCAAAACAAGCTTAAACCGAGAAAACAGGCTAAAACTGAGAGAAAACATTGATTTCAAGCAGTAAACAGCTATGTTACTCTTTCTAGGGTCAAAATATGTAATAATCCAATGCATTTTACTACTTATAAGAGTTCCGGTTGAATTTTGAGTGTTTAGATACCACTTTTGCCCATTTTGTCCTGAAACAAGCTAAAACCTGAGAAAACATTGATTCTAAGCAGTAAACAGGGTTGTTACTGTTTCTAGGGTCATAATGTTTGACATTTCAATACATTTGACTAATTGTAAGAGTTTGAGATGAATTTGGAGTGTTTAGACAACACTTAAACCCGTTTTATCCCAAAACAGGCATAAACCGAGAAAACAGGCTAAAACTGAGAAAACATTGATTCCAAGCAGTAAACAGCTATGTTACTCTTTCTAGGGTCAAAATATGTAACAATCCAATGCATTTTACTAATTATAAGAGTTCGGGTTGAATTTTGAGTGTTTAGATACCACTTTTCCCCATTTTGTCCCGAAACATGCTAAAACCGAGAAAACATTGATTCTAAGCAGTAAACAGTGTTGTTACTGTTTCTAGGGTCATAATGTGTGACATTCCATTGCATTTGACTAATTGTAAGAGTTTGGGATGAATTTGGAGTGTTTAGACAACACTTAAACCCGTTTTATCCCAAAACAGACTTAAATCGAGAAAACAAGCTAAAACCGAGAGAAAACATTGATTCGAAGCAGTAAACAGCTATGTTACTCTTTCTAGGGTCAAAATATGTAACAATCCAATGCATTTGACTAATTATAAGAGTTCGGGTTGAATATTGAGTGTTTAGATACCACTTTTACCCATTTTGTCCCGAAACATGCTAAAACCGAGAAAACATTGATTCTAAGCAGTAAACAGGGTTGTTACTGTTTCTAGGGTCATAATGTGTGACATTCCATTGCATTTGACTAATTGTAAGAGTTTGGGATGAATTTGGAGTGTTTAGACAACACTTAAACCCGTTTTATCCCAAAACAGACTTAAATCGAGAAAACAAGCTAAAACCGAGAGAAAACATTGATTCGAAGCAGTAAACAGCTGTGTTACTCTTTCTAGGGTCAAAATATGTAACAATCCAATGCATTTGACTACTTATAAGAGTTCCGGTTGAATTTTGAGTGTTTAGATACCACTTTTACCCATTTTGTCCCGAAACATGCTAAAACCGAGAAAACATTGATTCTAAGCAGTAAACAGGGTTGTTACTGTTTCTAGGGTCATAATGTGTGACATTCCATTGCATTTGACTAATTGTAAGAGTTTGGGATGAATTTGGAGTGTTTAGACAACACTTAAACCCGTTTTATCCCAAAACAGACTTAAATCGAGAAAACAAGCTAAAACCGAGAGAAAACATTGATTCGAAGCAGTAAACAGCTATGTTACTCTTTCTAGGGTCAAAATATGTAACAATCCAATGCATTTGACTAATTATAAGAGTTCGGGTTGAATATTGAGTGTTTAGATACCACTTTTACCCATTTTGTCCCGAAACATGCTAAAACCGAGAAAACATTGATTCTAAGCAGTAAACAGGGTTGTTACTGTTTCTAGGGTCATAATGTGTGACATTCCATTGCATTTGACTAATTGTAAGAGTTTGGGATGAATTTGGAGTGTTTAGACAACACTTAAACCCGTTTTATCCCAAAACAGACTTAAATCGAGAAAACAAGCTAAAACCGAGAGAAAACATTGATTCGAAGCAGTAAACAGCTATGTTACTCTTTCTAGGGTCAAAATATGTAACAATCCAATGCATTTGACTAATTATAAGAGTTCGGGTTGAATATTGAGTGTTTAGATACCACTTTTACCCATTTTGTCCTGAAACATGCTAAAACCAAGAAAACATTGATTCTAAGCAGTAAACAGGGTTGTTACTGTTTCTAGGGTCATAATGTGTGACATTCCATTGCATTTGACTAATTGTAAGAGTTTGGGATGAATTTGGAGTGTTTAGACAACACTTAAACCCGTTTTATCTCAAAACAGACTTAAATCGAGAAAACAAGCTAAAATCGAGAGAAAACATTGATTCGAAGCAGTAAACAGCTATGTTACTCTTTCTAGGGTCAAAATATGTAACAATCCAATGCATTTGACTAATTATAAGAGTTCGGGTTGAATATTGAGTGTTTAGATACCACTTTTACCCATTTTGTCCCGAAACAGGCTAAAACCGAGAAAACATTGATTCTAAGCAGTAAAGAGGGTTTTTTACTGTTTCTAGGGTCAGAATGTTTGAAATTCCAATGCATATGACTAATTTTAAGAGTTCAGGGTGAATTTGGAGTGTTTAGACAACACTTAAACCCGTTTTATCCCAAAACAGGCTTAAATCGAGAAAACAGGCTAAACCCCAGAGAAAACATTGATTTGAAGCAGTAAAAAACTATGTTACTCTTTATAGGGTCAAAATATGTAACAATCCAATTTATTCGAGTACTTATGAGAGTTCAGCTTGAATTTGGAGTGTTTAGACACCACTTTTACCCATTTTGTCCCGAAACAGGCTAAAACCGAGAAAACATTCATTTAAAGCAGTAAACAGCTTTGTTACAGTTTCTAGGGTCAGAATGTGTGACATTCCAATGCATTTGACTATTTGTAAGATTTCGGGATGAATTTGGAGTGTTTCGACAACAGTTAAACCTGTTTTATCCCAAAACAAGCTTAAACCGAGAAAACAGGCTAAAACTGAGAGAAAACATTGATTTCAAGCAGTAAACAGCTATGTTACTCTTTCTAGGGTCAAAATATGTAATAATCCAATGCATTTTACTACTTATAAGAGTTCCAGTTGAATTTTGAGTGTTTAGATACCACTTTTGCCCATTTTGTCCTGAAACAAGCTAAAACCTGAGAAAACGTTGATTCTAAGCAGTAAACAGCTTTGTTACTGTTTCTAGGGTCAGAATTTTTGACATTTCAATACATTTGACTAATTGTAAGAGTTTGAGATGAATTTGGAGTGTTTAGACAACACTTCAACCCGTTTTATCCCAAAACAGACTTAAATCGAGAAAACAAGCTAAAACCGAGAGAAAACATTGATTCGAAGCAGTAAACAGCTATGTTACTCTTTCTAGGGTCAAAATATGTAACAATCCAATGCATTTGACTAATTATAAGAGTTCGGGTTGAATACTGAGTGTTTAGATACCACTTTTACCCATTTTGTCCCGAAACATGCTAAAACCGAGAAAACATTGATTCTAAGCAGTAAACAGGGTTGTTACTGTTTCTAGGGTCATAATGTGTGACATTCCATTGCATTTGACTAATTGTAAGAGTTTGGGATGAATTTGGAGTGTTTAGACAACACTTAAACCCGTTTTATCCCAAAACAGACTTAAATCGAGAAAACAAGCTAAAACCGAGAGAAAACATTGATTCGAAGCAGTAAACAGCTATGTTACTCTTTCTAGGGTCAAAATATGTAACAATCCAATGCATTTGACTAATTATAAGAGTTCGGGTTGAATATTGAGTGTTTAGATACCACTTTTACCCATTTTGTCCCGAAACATGCTAAAACCGAGAAAACATTGATTCTAAGCAGTAAACAGGGTTGTTACTGTTTCTAGGGTCATAATGTGTGACATTCCATTGCATTTGACTAATTGTAAGAGTTTGGGATGAATTTGGAGTGTTTAGACAACACTTAAACCCGTTTTATCCCAAAACAGACTTAAATCGAGAAAACAAGCTAAAACCGAGAGAAAACATTGATTCGAAGCAGTAAACAGCTGTGTTACTCTTTCTAGGGTCAAAATATGTAACAATCCAATGCATTTGACTACTTATAAGAGTTCCGGTTGAATTTTGAGTGTTTAGATACCACTTTTACCCATTTTGTCCCGAAACATGCTAAAACCGAGAAAACATTGATTCTAAGCAGTAAACAGGGTTGTTACTGTTTCTAGGGTCATAATGTGTGACATTCCATTGCATTTGACTAATTGTAAGAGTTTGGGATGAATTTGGAGTGTTTAGACAACACTTAAACCCGTTTTATCCCAAAACAGACTTAAATCGAGAAAACAAGCTAAAACCGAGAGAAAACATTGATTCGAAGCAGTAAACAGCTATGTTACTCTTTCTAGGGTCAAAATATGTAACAATCCAATGCATTTGACTAATTATAAGAGTTCGGGTTGAATATTGAGTGTTTAGATACCACTTTTACCCATTTTGTCCCGAAACATGCTAAAACCGAGAAAACATTGATTCTAAGCAGTAAACAGGGTTGTTACTGTTTCTAGGGTCATAATGTGTGACATTCCATTGCATTTGACTAATTGTAAGAGTTTGGGATGAATTTGGAGTGTTTAGACAACACTTAAACCCGTTTTATCCCAAAACAGACTTAAATCGAGAAAACAAGCTAAAACCGAGAGAAAACATTGATTCGAAGCAGTAAACAGCTATGTTACTCTTTCTAGGGTCAAAATATGTAACAATCCAATGCATTTGACTAATTATAAGAGTTCGGGTTGAATATTGAGTGTTTAGATACCACTTTTACCCATTTTGTCCCGAAACATGCTAAAACCGAGAAAACATTGATTCTAAGCAGTAAACAGGGTTGTTACTGTTTCTAGGGTCATAATGTGTGACATTCCATTGCATTTGACTAATTGTAAGAGTTTGGGATGAATTTGGAGTGTTTAGACAACACTTAAACCCGTTTTATCTCAAAACAGACTTAAATCGAGAAAACAAGCTAAAACCGAGAGAAAACATTGATTCGAAGCAGTAAACAGCTATGTTACTCTTTCTAGGGTCAAAATATGTAACAATCCAATGCATTTGACTAATTATAAGAGTTCGGGTTGAATATTGAGTGTTTAGATACCACTTTTACCCATTTTGTCCCGAAACAGGCTAAAACCGAGAAAACATTGATTCTAAGCAGTAAAGAGGGTTTTTTACTGTTTCTAGGGTCAGAATGTTTGAAATTCCAATGCATATGACTAATTTTAAGAGTTCAGGGTGAATTTGGAGTGTTTAGACAACACTTAAACCCGTTTTATCCCAAAACAGGCTTAAATCGAGAAAACAGGCTAAACCCCAGAGAAAACATTGATTTGAAGCAGTAAAAAACTATGTTACTCTTTATAGGGTCAAAATATGTAACAATCCAATTTATTCGAGTACTTATGAGAGTTCAGCTTGAATTTGGAGTGTTTAGACACCACTTTTACCCATTTTGTCCCGAAACAGGCTAAAACCGAGAAAACATTCATTTAAAGCAGTAAACAGCTTTGTTACAGTTTCTAGGGTCAGAATGTGTGACATTCCAATGCATTTGACTATTTGTAAGATTTCGGGATGAATTTGGAGTGTTTCGACAACAGTTAAACCTGTTTTATCCCAAAACAAGCTTAAACCGAGAAAACAGGCTAAAACTGAGAGAAAACATTGATTTCAAGCAGTAAACAGCTATGTTACTCTTTCTAGGGTCAAAATATGTAATAATCCAATGCATTTTACTACTTATAAGAGTTCCAGTTGAATTTTGAGTGTTTAGATACCACTTTTGCCCATTTTGTCCCGAAACAAGCTAAAACCTGAGAAAACGTTGATTCTAAGCAGTAAACAGCTTTGTTACTGTTTCTAGGGTCAGAATTTTTGACATTTCAATACATTTGACTAATTGTAAGAGTTTGAGATGAATTTGGAGTGTTTAGACAACACTTAAACCCGTTTTATCCCAAAACAGACTTAAATCGAGAAAACAAGCTAAAACCGAGAGAAAACATTGATTCGAAGCAGTAAACAGCTATGTTACTCTTTCTAGGGTCAAAATATGTAACAATCCAATGCATTTGACTAATTATAAGAGTTCGGGTTGAATACTGTGTGTTTAGATACCACTTTTACCCATTTTGTCCCGAAACATGCTAAAACCGAGAAAACATTGATTCTAAGCAGTAAACAGGGTTGTTACTGTTTCTAGGGTCATAATGTGTGACATTCCATTGCATTTGACTAATTGTAAGAGTTTGGGATGAATTTGGAGTGTTTAGACAACACTTAAACCCGTTTTATCCCAAAACAGACTTAAATCGAGAAAACAAGCTAAAACCGAGAGAAAACATTGATTCAAAGCAGTAAACAGCTATGTTACTCTTTCTAGGGTCAAAATATGTAACAATCCAATGCATTTTACTAATTATAAGAGTTCGGGTTGAATATTGAGTGTTTAGATACCACTTTTACCCATTTTGTCCCGAAACATGCTAAAACCGAGAAAACATTGATTCTAAGCAGTAAACAGGGTTGTTACTGTTTCTAGGGTCATAATGTGTGACATTCCATTGCATTTGACTAATTGTAAGAGTTTGGGATGAATTTGGAGTGTTTAGACAACACTTAAACCCGTTTTATCTCAAAACAGACTTAAATCGAGAAAACAAGCTAAAACCGAGAGAAAACATTGATTCAAAGCAGTAAACAGCTATGTTACTCTTTCTAGAGTCAAAATATGTAACAATCCAATGCATTTGATTAATTATAAGAGTTCGGGTTGAATATTGAGTGTTTAGATACCACTGTTACCCATTTTGTCCCGAAAGAGGCTAAAGCCGAGAAAACATTGATTCTAAGCAGTAAAGAGGGTTGTTACTGTTTCTAGGGTCAGAATATTTGAAATTCCAATGCATATGACTAATTTTAAGAGTTCAGGGTGAATTTGGAGTGTTTAGACAACACTTAAACCCGTTTTATCCCAAAACAGGCTTAAATCGACAAAACAGGCTAAAACCCAGAGAAAACATTGATTTGAAGCAGTAAAAAACTATGTTACTCTTTATAGGGTCAAAATATGTAACAATCCAATTTATTCGAGTACTTATGAGAGTTCAGCTTGAATTTGGAGTGTTTAGACACCACTTTTACCCATTTTGTCCCGAAACAGGCTAAAACCGAGAAAACATTCATTTAAAGCAGTAAACAGCTTTGTTACAGTTTCTAGGGTCAGAATGTGTGACATTCAAATGCATTTGACTATTTGTAAGATTTCGGGATGAATTTGGAGTGTTTCGACAACAGTTAAACCTGTTTTATCCCAAAACAAGCTTAAACCGAGAAAACAGGCTAAAACTGAGAGAAAACATTGATTTCAAGCAGTAAACAGCTATGTTACTCTTTCTAGGGTCAAAATATGTAATAATCCAATGCATTTTACTACTTATAAGAGTTCCGGTTGAATTTTGAGTGTTTAGATACCACTTTTGCCCATTTTGTCCCGAAACAAGCTAAAACCTGAGAAAACGTTGATTCTAAGCAGTAAACAGCTTTGTTACTGTTTCTAGGGTCAGAATTTTTGACATTTCAATACATTTGACTAATTGTAAGAGTTTGAGATGAATTTGGAGTGTTTAGACAACACTTAAACCCGTTTTATCCCAAAACAGACTTAAACCGAGAAAACAAGCTAAAACCGAGAGAAAACATTGATTCGAAGCAGTAAACAGCTATGTTACTCTTTCTAGGGTCAAAATATGTAACAATCCAATGCATTTGACTAATTATAAGAGTTCGGGTTGAATACTGAGTGTTTAGATACAACTTTTACCCATTTTGTCCCGAAACATGCTAAAACCGAGAAAACATTGATTCTAAGCAGTAAACAGGGTTGTTACTGTTTCTAGGGTCATAATGTGTGACATTCCATTGCATTTGACTAATTGTAAGAGTTTGGGATGAATTTGGAGTGTTTAGACAACACTTAAACCCGTTTTATCCCAAAACAGACTTAAATCGAGAAAACAAGCTAAAACCGAGAGAAAACATTGATTCGAAGCAGTAAACAGCTATCTTACTCTTTCTAGGGTCAAAATATGTAACAATCCAATGCATTTGACTAATTATAAGAGTTCGGGTTGAATACTGAGTGTTTAGATACCACTTTTACCCATTTTGTCCCGAAACATGCTAAAACCGAGAAAACATTGATTCTAAGCAGTAAAGAGGGTTGTTACTGTTTCTAGGGTCATAATGTGTGACATTCCATTGCATTTGACTAATTGTAAGAGTTTGGGATGAATTTGGAGTGTTTAGACAACACTTAAACCCGTTTTATCCCAAAACAGACTTAAATCGAGAAAACAAGCTAAAACCGAGAGAAAACATTGATTCGAAGCAGTAAACAGCTATCTTACTCTTTCTAGGGTCAAAATATGTAACAATCCAATGCATTTGACTAATTATAAGAGTTCGGGTTGAATATTGAGTGTTTAGATACCACTTTTACCCATTTTGTCCCGAAACATGCTAAAACCGAGAAAACATTGATTCTAAGCAGTAAACAGGGTTGTTACTGTTTCTAGGGTCATAATGTGTGACATTCCATTGCATTTGACTAATTGTAAGAGTTTGGGATGAATTTGGAGTGTTTAGACAACACTTAAACCCGTTTTATCTCAAAACAGACTTAAATCGAGAAAACAAGCTAAAACCGAGAGAAAACATTGATTCGAAGCAGTAAACAGCTATGTTACTCTTTCTAGGGTCAAAATATGTAACAATCCAATGCATTTGACTAATTATAAGAATTCGGGTTGAATATTGAGTGTTTAGATACCACTTTTACCCATTTTGTCCCGAAACATGCTAAAACCGAGAAAACATTGATTCTAAGCAGTAAACAGGGTTGTTACTGTTTCTAGGGTCATAATGTGTGACATTCCATTGCATTTGACTAATTGTAAGAGTTTGGGATGAATTTGGAGTGTTTAGACAACACTTAAACCCGTTTTATCTCAAAACAGACTTAAATCGAGAAAACAAGCTAAAACCGAGAGAAAACATTGATTCGAAGCAGTAAACAGCTATGTTACTCTTTCTAGGGTCAAAATATGTAACAATCCAATGCATTTGACTAATTATAAGAGTTTGGGTTGAATATTGAGTGTTTAGATACCACTTTTACCCATTTTGTCCCGAAACAGGCTAAAACCGAGAAAACATTGATTCTAAGCAGTAAAGAGGGTTGTTACTGTTTCTAGGGTCAGAATATTTGAAATTCCAATGCATATGACTAATTTTAAGAGTTCAGGGTGAATTTGGAGTGTTTAGACAACACTTAAACCCGTTTTATCCCAAAACAGGCTTAAATCGAGAAAACAGGCTAAAACCCAGAGAAAACATTGATTTGAAGCAGTAAAAAACTATGTTACTCTTTATAGGGTCAAAATATGTAACAATCCAATTTATTCGAGTACTTATGAGAGTTCAGCTTGAATTTGGAGTGTTTAGACACCACTTTTACCCATTTTGTCCCGAAACAGGCTAAAACCGAGAAAACATTCATTTAAAGCAGTAAACAGCTTTGTTACAGTTTCTAGGGTCAGAATGTGTGACATTCAAATGCATTTGACTATTTGTAAGATTTCGGGATGAATTTGGAGTGTTTCGACAACAGTTAAACCTGTTTTATCCCAAAACAAGCTTAAACCGAGAAAACAGGCTAAAACTGAGAGAAAACATTGATTTCAAGCAGTAAACAGCTATGTTACTCTTTCTAGGGTCAAAATATGTAATAATCCAATGCATTTTACTACTTATAAGAGTTCCGGTTGAATTTTGAGTGTTTAGATACCACTTTTGCCCATTTTGTCCCGAAACAAGCTAAAACCTGAGAAAACGTTGATTCTAAGCAGTAAACAGCTTTGTTACTGTTTCTAGGGTCAGAATTTTTGAAATTTCAATACATTTGACTAATTGTAAGAGTTTGAGATGAATTTGGAGTGTTTAGACAACACTTAAACCCGTTTTATCCCAAAACAGACTTAAACCGAGAAAACAAGCTAAAACCGAGAGAAAACATTGATTCGAAGCAGTAAACAGCTATGTTACTCTTTCTAGGGTCAAAATATGTAACAATCCAATGCATTTGACTAATTATAAGAGTTCGGGTGGAATACTGAGTGTTTAGATACCACTTTTACCCATTTTGTCCCGAAACATGCTAAAACCGAGAAAACATTGATTCTAAGCAGTAAACAGGGTTGTTACTGTTTCTAGGGTCATAATGTGTGACATTCCATTGCATTTGACTAATTGTAAGAGTTTGGGATGAATTTGGAGTGTTTAGACAACACTTAAACCCGTTTTATCTCAAAACAGACTTAAATCGAGAAAACAAGCTAAAACCGAGAGAAAACATTGATTCGAAGCAGTAAACAGCTATCTTACTCTTTCTAGGGTCAAAATATGTAACAATCCAATGCATTTGACTAATTATAAGAGTTCGGGTTGAATACTGAGTGTTTAGATACCACTTTTACCCATTTTGTCCCGAAACATGCTAAAACCGAGAAAACATTGATTCTAAGCAGTAAACAGGGTTGTTACTGTTTCTAGGGTCATAATGTGTGACATTCCATTGCATTTGACTAATTGTAAGAGTTTGGGATGAATTTGGAGTGTTTAGACAACACTTAAACCCGTTTTATCCCAAAACAGACTTAAATCGAGAAAACAAGCTAAAACCGAGAGAAAACATTGATTCGAAGCAGTAAACAGCTATCTTACTCTTTCTAGGGTCAAAATATGTAACAATCCAATGCATTTGACTAATTATAAGAGTTCGGGTTGAATATTGAGTGTTTAGATACCACTTTTACCCATTTTGTCCCGAAACATGCTAAAACCGAGAAAACATTGATTCTAAGCAGTAAACAGGGTTGTTACTGTTTCTAGGGTCATAATGTGTGACATTCCATTGCATTTGACTAATTGTAAGAGTTTGGGATGAATTTGGAGTGTTTAGACAACACTTAAACCCGTTTTATCTCAAAACAGACTTAAATCGAGAAAACAAGCTAAAACCGAGAGAAAACATTGATTCGAAGCAGTAAACAGCGATGTTACTCTTTCTAGGGTCAAAATATGTAACAATCCAATGCATTTGACTAATTATAAGAGTTCGGGTTGAATATTGAGTGTTTAGATACCACTTTTACCCATTTTGTCCCGAAACAGGCTAAAACCGAGAAAACATTGATTCTAAGCAGTAAACAGGGTTGTTACTGTTTCTAGGGTCAGAATGTTTGAAATTCCAATGCATATGACTAATTTTAAGAGTTCAGGGTGAATTTGGAGTGTTTAGACAACACTTAAACCCGTTTTATCCCAAAACAGGCTTAAATCGAGAAAACAGGCTAAAACCCAGAGAAAACATTGATTTGAAGCAGTAAAAAACTATGTTACTCTTTATAGGGTCAAAATATGTAACAATCCAATTTATTCGAGTACTTATGAGAGTTCAGCTTGAATTTGGAGTGTTTAGACACCACTTTTACCCATTTTGTCCCGAAACAGGCTAAAACCGAGAAAACATTCATTTAAAGCAGTAAACAGCTTTGTTACAGTTTCTAGGGTCAGAATGTGTGACATTCCAATGCATTTGACTATTTGTAAGATTTCGGGATGAATTTGGAGTGTTTCGACAACACTTAAACCCGTTTTATCCCAAACCAGACTTAAATCGAGAAAGCAAGCTAAAACCGAGAGAAAACATTGATTCGAAGCAGTAAACAGCTATGTTACTCTTTCTAGGGTCAAAATATGTAACAATCCAATGCATTTGACTAATTATAAGTGATCGGGTTGAATATTGAGTGTTTAGATACCACTTTTGCCCATTTTGTCCCGAAACAAGCTAAAACCGAGAAAACATTGATTCTAAGCAGTAAACAGCGTTGCTACTGTTTCTAGGGTCAGAATGTTTGAAATTCCAATGCATATGACTAATTTTAAGAGTTTAGGGTTAATCTGGAGTGTTTGGACAACACTTAAACCCGTTTTATCCCAAAACAGGTTTAAATCGAGAAAACAGGCTAAAACCGAGAGAAAACATTGATTTGAAGCAGTAAAAAACTATGTTAGTCTTTATAGGGTCAAAATATGTAACAATCCAATGTATTTGAGTACTTATGAGAGTTCAGGTTGAATTTGGAGTGTTTAGACACCATTTTTACCCATTTTGTCCCGAAACAGGCTAAAACCAAGAAAACATTCATTTAAAGCAGTAAACAGCTTTGTTACAGTTTCTAGGGTCAGAATGTGTGACAATCCAATGCATTTGACTAATTGTAAGAGTTTGGGATGAAGTTGGAGTGTTTAGACAACATTTAAACCTGTTTTATCCCAAAACAAGCTTAAACCGAGAAAACAGGCTAAAACTGAGAGAAAACATTGATTCCAAGCAGTAAACAGCTATGTTACTCTTTCTAGGGTCAAAATATGTAATAATCCAATGCATTTTACTACTTATAAGAGTTCCGGTTGAATTTTGAGTGTTTAGATACCACTTTCACCCATTTTGTCCCGAAAGAGGCTAAAACCGAGAAAACGTTGATTCTAAGCAGTAAACAGATTTGTTACTGTTTCTAGGGTCAGAATTTTTGACATTTCAATACATTTGACTAATTGTAAGAGTTTGAGATGAATTTGGAGTGTTTAGACAACACTTAAACCCGTTTTATCCCAAAACAGGCATAAACCGAGAAAACAGGCTAAAAATGAGAAAACCTTGATTCCAAGCAGTAAACAGCTATGTTACTCTTTCTAGGGTCAAAATATGTAACAATCCAATGCATTTTACTAATTATAAGAGTTCGGGTTGAATTTTGAGTGTTTAGATACCACTTTTACCCATTTTGTCCCGAAACATGCTAAAACCGAGAAAACATTGATTCTAAGCAGTAAACAGGGTTGTTACTGTTTCTAGGGTCATAATGTGTGACATTCCATTGCATTTTACTAATTGTAAGAGTTTGGGATGAATTTGGAGTGTTTAGACAACACTTAAACCCGTTTTATCCCAAAACAGACTTAAATCGAGAAAACAAGCTAAAACCGAGAGAAAACATTGATTCGAAGCAGTAAACAGCTATGTTACTCTTTCTACGGTCAAAATATGTAACAATCCAATGCATTTGACTAATTATAAGAGTTCGGATTGAATATTGAGTGTTTAGATACCACTTTTACCCATTTTGTCCCGAAACAGGCTAAAACCGAGAAAACATTGATTCTAAGCAGTAAACAGGGTTGTTACTGTTTCTAGGGTCATAATGTGTGACATTCCATTGCATTTGACTATTTGTAAGATTTCGGGATGAATTTGGAGTGTTTCGACAACACTTAAACCCGTTTTATCCCAAACCAGACTTAACTCGAGAAAACAAGCTAAAACCGAGAGAAAACATTGATTCGAAGCAGTAAACAGCTATGTTACTCTTTCTAGGGTCAAAATATGTAACAATCCAATGCATTTGACTAATTATAAGAGATCGGGTTGAATATTGAGTGTTTAGATACCACTTTTACCCATTTTGTCCTGAAACAAGCTAAAACCGAGAAAACATTGATTCTAAGCAGTAAACAGCG